>NW_026251351.1:7500-10000 GCF_024521655.1 Durotheca rogersii
ACTCTATAGTAAGTTTAGGGAAAGTAGAACCTAAGGGTAACTCGAGGGTAAGTAGAACGTAAGGATAAGTATAACTAAAGAGTAGGTTTAATTTAAAGGTAGGTTATTATTTAAAAATGTTATTACTATAGTAGTAAAGTAAAACTAACCTATATAGTAAGGAGGAGCAGAGCGTACGCGATGCTGGAGGCCCGGATAGGTTTACTCGAAAGTATACTCTATCGAAGACTATAATACGTACGATAGTCTAAGATAGATGAAACTAGTACTGCTATACTAATCGAGAGACAAGGAATCTAATGTAGTTATTATATCTTAGCTATGCCCCTTGGTCGTAGAGATGTAGTGGTCGCTAGCCCGAAGGCATAAGAGGTAAGGGGAGAAAAGAGGCAAAATGCAAAAGTTACTTATTCGGCCATAGCGGTACGACGAAGTAACTTAAGCGCCTATAACTAAGATAGATGTACTGATCGGAGAACGACGGATCTAATGGCAAAAACGAATCTTTAATTAAGGTAAAAATGGCAAAGATAGCAATCTGGCTAGGTGGTAAACTCGATGATAAGCATGGCATAGCCCGCACTTGCGGGAGCTGTGGTTACTCTATATAGGCATAAGGCCTATCGTAGCGTATTACGTAATATATTAAGAGGGTATGTCTTACCGTAATACTATAATAGTTTTTTAGATGTATATTCCTATAGGTTTTATATTTATCTTCTTATAAAGAAAACTTAGTTTTATAGCTATTCCGACCTATAGTTATTTATTCGTTTCTTATTATACCTTTGATTATTATTTATTTCGTTCTAGTTTTACCCTTTCTAGCTATGATTTTTCACGAGCCGATTACTTAATTATAGCCATTTTATTTATAGCTATAGTCTCGTTCGATCGGTATTAAGCTAGTTATTAGTAGTTAAATAATCTTATTACTTATATAGGTTTTTATTATAGCGTACCTATACTATTTCTATTTATTATTTAAGCTATTATTACTTAGGGTAAGTTATAACTTTACGGTACGTCATTATTTAAAAAGGTTATTCCTAAGGTTATTTTTACTTAGGATAGGATATAACTTAAGGGTAAGTTTAGGGTAGGTCGAACTTAAGAGTAGGTCGAACTTGAGGGTAGGTCCAACTTGAGGGTAAGTTTAGGGTAGGTCCAACTTGAGGGTAGGTTCAACTTGAGGGTAGGTCCAACTTGAGGGTAGGTTCAACTTGAGGGTAGGTTCAACTTGAGGGTAAGTTCAGGGTAGGTCGAACTTGAGGGTAGGTCCAACTTGAGGGTAGGTTCAACTTGAGGGTAGGTCCAACTTGAGGGTAGGTTCAACTTGAGGGTAGGTTCAACTTGAGGGTAAGTTCAGGGTAGGTCGAACTTGAGGGTAGGTCCAACTTGAGGGTAGGTTCAACTTGAGGGTAGGTCCAACTTGAGGGTAAGTTCAGGGTAGGTCCAACTTGAGGGTAGGTCGCAAACCTTTATAAACCCAACGGCGGCAGTCTCCTGTTATCTGTGCCAAATACGTTCTAAATTTGGCTGTGGTGGACGCTCCTTACCTGTTTTACCCCCCTTGGACTTTTTCGGAACGACACCAATTTGGTGCCCTACCCGTGTGACCCGTGTCGACAACCTACCTGGGGTCGGTAGGTATATGAGAAGGCGGGTGGTTTGCTCAGTTCAGTGCAGCCACTGCGCGCTCCACCTACTAGCGGCCCTAGTAGGTGCGAGGTTTAGCAATGGGTTGCCGCTGGCTTTAGTGGGAGGTTACTGCTGGATGGGTGCTGCCCTTGGGGCGTGGGGACAACTGGGTGTTGGACAGCTTTTAATAGACTGCTGCTGCTTCTATTAAGTTACAGTGGTCTTTTTAAGTGATCTAGCGCCTGGTTAGTCCTCGCTTTAGAGGGCATTAGGGTCTCCTTGTAACCTCTTTCTTAGTAAGGAAAGTGAACAAGTGAACTTCCCTAACGTTGCTGCGGCACCTTTTAGTAGTAAGCGCCCCTGCTGTAGTGTGAATAGATAAGTCGTCTTCAGGGCCTCCTAGCGCCGGTTAACGTCTCTAACAACCCTCTTTTAGAAGGTTGTTTCAGCGTTTAATCGCCTATCCCCTGTAGCATGTTAGGGCATTCTAGTAGCTGTCTTCTTTTAAGAGCTGGCGAACTCCCCTAACGCGGTACGACCGGGATCTTATAGCAGGCTACTATTGCCTCGGCCGCTCATAAAAACCCTATTTGCCCTTATATAATAGTGATTCTATAGGTTCTCCTATACTTCTCAGTAAAATGCTGCTAGAGTTGTAAGGTGACCTATAGCGCTGTTATATAGGGTAAATAGGTAGCTGCTTTTCAGATAGCCTTTAGTAGGTTACGGGTACCTTTTTAGGTATATAGTGACCTTCTTTAGGCAGTTCGATATGTGGCTTCTACGTGTCTTAGCAGGCGTTAGGGCTAGCGTTTAAAGGGGCCTCCTAGTAACCTACCTTCTAGTAAGGAGAGTGAAC
>NW_026251353.1:0-18329 GCF_024521655.1 Durotheca rogersii
TGGCGATTTGAACCCAACCAATATACTTGTCCGAGGCGACGAGGTTGTCGGGATAATCGATTGGGTTTTCTCTGGCTGGTATCCGCATTATTGGGAGTACACGTCAGCGTGGTGCACTCACATCTTACTGACGGAGTGAGATCTGCTTAGCATTTCCTAGAGCCGTTCCCCGAGAATTGAGGATGGAGAGGACTAGGCAGAGATGGTGGGGAGAGTTCTAGAGGTATTCATACCGACTCTGAATTCCCTGTTGTTTTAAATACCCGCTTGACTCTTTTGTCTCATTGCTCGGAGATGACAGCATGATTGTTAGGTCCATTTGTCTAACAGCTCTCAGCCTGCCTTCAGCCATCATTCCGAACTTACTCTGATTCGTCCTAAGGCACAATCTCCCTGCCTTCCAACATATCCCACGTAGGCCTCGGCAAGTCAGTCAGTGTAACGTCTCTAAAGCGACCACCCTCCGTCTTTTCCCCCGCATACTGCCTCGCGACAGTTTCAATCTCTCCCCAATCTAGTACTGCTCTACCCACGGCTCTACCGTCCTCCCTTAACGCTCTCAACGCATTTGCGACCCAGGTGCGACCCCTCCAATCAGGGTCATCTTGCACAACAGGCACCTCTCGGAATATATTTGCCAGACGTTCCTCATCTATAATCTTGGCGACGAGAACGCGAACGAGTAGGTTGTTTGTGTTGCGTACATCGGGTAACTCAACCTCCTCGTATACCCAGCCGAGGGCCACAGGGTTTTTGACGTGGTAGTGCATGCCTCTGACGGGGTGTTCGCCTTCGACTTTAGGCCCGACCAGAAAGCCCCAGTGGTACCTGTTCTCGAATTGAAGTGTAAGGATATGGATCCAAGCTCGAGAAATTTAGGAGGTTACGTCACCTGCGCTCTTCATTGTTTCCGACACCACTAGGATAGAGAGCGACGTAAAGGCGTTTCTTGTTAGACACCATCTTTAGTGCTCCGTTGAAATTGTTGTAAATAGGAAGGTAAAGATGGTAGCGGTCCTATGGCATCTCTAATTCGATTAAATGTGAAGAATCCGCGAGCATACGGAGGCCGCGAAGAGATTCTTTATATGTATGAAGCATTTACATGCTTTGGTTCCCTCAATGAGAAAGAGTGGTATTCTTGGGCGCCCAAGGACCACCGAAATCACCAACGAGTATACAGACCAGTCCAATGAGTCCCCTGTAGTTCCTGTTAAAGCGGATCTCGGCTTCCCAAAGATTCTATTCACTCATTTTGAAACGACCATACAGGTTGGGCTGAGGTTTTCCCTTTACTCTAGTTACCACTGCCACTGCTGCTGCCGCACCAACACTACTACCTTAGCCACACCATCATCAACAAAGCTGCATCCACATGGCGCAGTGGTTTAGCGCCTGGCTGTCTACGAACCGTGCATGATGCCGCCACCCCTGTAGAGTCGAATCCTGCTATTACGGAAGCCCATATTGTAGTGGTGCGGTAGGACTAGGCCACGAAGCGTTTTTATATATATTTATATGGGTCTCGTATTTATATTTTTATCGATCAGATTTAAACCCGTAGATATTAGAACCTATAGTATTTATTTCTTTTTTACTATACTTTCTTAGTTGCCTTTCTTGCTATCTTATTTCTAGCTTTTTTTAGCTACTATTTTACTTAGCCGATTAATTAATTATAGCTATGAATACTTATAATTAATTAATCGGCTAAGTAAAATAGTAGCTAAAAAAAGCTAGAAATAAGATAGCAAGAAAGGCAACTAAGAAAGTATAGTAAAAAAGAAATAAATACTATAGGTTCTAATATCTACGGGTTTAAATCTGATCGATAAAAATATAAATACGAGACCCATATAAATATATATCCAAAACGCTTCGTGGCCTAGTCCTACCGCACCACTACAATATGGGCTTCCGTAATAGCAGGATTCGACTCTACAGGGGTGGCGGCATCATGCACGGTTCGTAGACAGCCAGGCGCTAAACCACTGCGCCATGTGGATGCAGCTTTGTTGATGATGGTGTGGCTAAGGTAGTAGTGTTGGTGCGGCAGCAGCAGTGGCAGTGGTAACTAGAGTAAAGGGAAAACCTCAGCCCAACCTGTATGGTCGTTTCAAAATGAGTGAATAGAATCTTTGGGAAGCCGAGATCCGCTTTAACAGGAACTACAGGGGACTCATTGGACTGGTCTGTATACTCGTTGGTGATTTCGGTGGTCCTTGGGCGCCCAAGAATACCACTCTTTCTCATTGAGGGAACCAAAGCATGTAAATGCTTCATACATATAAAGAATCTCTTCGCGGCCTCCGTATGCTCGCGGATTCTTCACATTTAATCGAATTAGAGATGCCATAGGACCGCTACCATCTTTACCTTCCTATTTACAACAATTTCAACGGAGCACTAAAGATGGTGTCTAACAAGAAACGCCTTTACGTCGCTCTCTATCCTAGTGGTGTCGGAAACAATGAAGAGCGCAGGTGACGTAACCTCCTAAATTTCTCGAGCTTGGATCCATATCCTTACACTTCAATTCGAGAACAGGTACCACTGGGGCTTTCTGGTCGGGCCTAAAGTCGAAGGCGAACACCCCGTCAGAGGCATGCACTACCACGTCAAAAACCCTGTGGCCCTCGGCTGGGTATACGAGGAGGTTGAGTTACCCGATGTACGCAACACAAACAACCTACTCGTTCGCGTTCTCGTCGCCAAGATTATAGATGAGGAACGTCTGGCAAATATATTCCGAGAGGTGCCTGTTGTGCAAGATGACCCTGATTGGAGGGGTCGCACCTGGGTCGCAAATGCGTTGAGAGCGTTAAGGGAGGACGGTAGAGCCGTGGGTAGAGCAGTACTAGATTGGGGAGAGATTGAAACTGTCGCGAGGCAGTATGCGGGGGAAAAGACGGAGGGTGGTCGCTTTAGAGACGTTACACTGACTGACTTGCCGAGGCCTACGTGGGATATGTTGGAAGGCAGGGAGATTGTGCCTTAGGACGAATCAGAGTAAGTTCGGAATGATGGCTGAAGGCAGGCTGAGAGCTGTTAGACAAATGGACCTAACAATCATGCTGTCATCTCCGAGCAATGAGACAAAAGAGTCAAGCGGGTATTTAAAACAACAGGGAATTCAGAGTCGGTATGAATACCTCTAGAACTCTCCCCACCATCTCTGCCTAGTCCTCTCCATCCTCAATTCCTCGGGGAACGGCTCTAGGAAGATGCTAAGCAGATCCTGCCACTCCGTCAGTAAGATGTGAGTGCACCACGCTGACGTGTACTCCCAATAATGCGGATACCAGCCAGAGAACTCCCAATCGATTATCCCGACAACCTCGTCGCCTCGGACAAGTATATTGGTTGGGTTCAAATCGCCATGCGTGAAAACTGGCCGGGGCCAAGGCCCATCTTGTTTATTGGCCATGTCCTTGACATCATCCCAATCTTCTTGGGTCGCTAGCTTAGGAATTTCGACTTCCGATGGCTGCAAGCCCCCCCTCAGCCACAAGTGGAACTCTTGAATAGTTTTGAAAGGGCCAAACCGGCGGCCGTTCGGACGAGGCATACGGCAATCGAATAACGACCCGCCCGTGCAGCTCTCCACCCCCGACCCAGGACGAGGTTGTAGCGAGCGTAGTTCTTGAATCATAGGCTTCAACTGCGCTAGGAGCTTTTCCTGTGATACTTTAGACCGAGAACCCCAGCCTCTGGGAATAGGATCTCCTTGGATTCTCTCCATCACGATGTATACGCGGCCATTATGTGTAAAGGAGCACCAGACCTTTGGTACCGGGATGGTGGTGTTGTCAGCGATAAATTTCATTGTTGCTGCTTCTGCCAAGTGGACAAAGGAATCGGATTTAACAAGTAGGCGCTTCGAGATAGGAATGCAAGCGCCTTGTCGACGAAAGAGCCGCGCGGTGGTCTTGAGGGCGAGAAGAGTTAGGAAGCGGCGGAGACGAGTGTTGTTGATGGCGGGGATTTCCGGGTCTGCATCCAGGCGTCTCGTGGATGTAGGCATTTTGAAGACCAAGCTTCACTCGTTTGAAAAACGGAGCGAGGATTCCGGTTTCGGAGAAGATGCTGGGGGAGAATTCCCACCAATCTATAGTACGCTCGAGGGTACAGTTTGTAGTAACGAACGAGAGGTGGCGTCGGTAACTGCTGTTCGCAGGTCTGGTTGGGGGGGTGGGCTGGGGGGCACGTATTGTTGCATGACGACTCTATCAGGAAGCAGTCAGTATCAGGCTTGACGCTGTCGGGCAGGAGGCTGGTATGATTCGGTGAGACGTTGTGCAATGGCTTTCTGATAAAATCGCGAGGTTTTGTCGGCGGATGCTGTTTTAAGGACTCGATCGGGGACCAAGTCGTTCCGTAGAGGGCAGAATTGAGCCCTGATAGGATATCCCTACCGTAACGAAATGGGGGGTGTTCAGGGAGTTTTAAGAGTCAGGTGGAGGCCAACGCTAGGACTCCAGGGCTGTGATATTAGTGACCATATGTCACCTGACCAACGGGCCTCGGGCCACCAAAAATCACAAAAGTCGCTAGGTACTTTCTACCAGGTATAACCGTATTATACTACGGAGTCGCATAGCTACAACTGGGAAAAAACTCCACTTTTCGGTACGTATACCCTAGGGGTGTGGTAGGTAGGAAGGTGCAGGTTGAATATTTAATGAGGTCTCAGATCAGCCCAAGTACCTTACCCTAACCTCTAACCAGATTAGGCGATTTTACCGAGCTTTTTCCCTGTTAACTAAATAGGATAGATCTACGGGTATATCTCTTCGTATATCCCATAGACTCTTTAATTTTAAACTTTTTAAAATTAAAACTTCTACGAAAGTTCGAATTACCTACCTACATACTAATTTTAATCGCTAATCGATTAATAACTGATTTAAAATCGGTTAGACATATAATACTTAACGTATTATATTTCATTCTTCTTTATATCTATATCTAAGGATTAATTTCTAATTAATTAGATATAGATTTCGTATCTAATTCTAATGTAGATATAAATCTAAGCCTTAACTTCGAATTAGACCTATCTTAAAATAATAATATTATTACGAACCCTGATAATTAATCTAGAATTAATTCAGAATTATAAGAGCTATAAGAAATTAGATTCGGAACATATAAGAACGCTATAGAAGAAGAATAGGTATTACTCCTAAGTTATAAAAGATTAATTCTTAATTAATTTAAAATCGATCATAGGTCTAAGTAATATACGAAGATCCTATCGTCGATTATACGCTAGAGAAATTAAAATTAATTTCTTCTTATTAAAGCGTTGGAATATATACCGAATATCGTATCGAAACTATAATATAGGTACCGGATATTCCTATATGGCCTATAATAAGTAAGAATGACACTTATTACATTATTAATTAGAAAGGTCGAATAATAAATGATATATAAAAAGCCATGGAAAAGGTAATTATTTCTTAATTAATTAGCTACTATTTTATAACCGGCTACTAATTAATTATAGGTATTATTTTACTATATAAAATATAGTTTAATAAAATCAGGTTCTAGTGCCTTTTTCAACGACGCTCCTTATTCTTATTCTTCCTATACCTATTAAGAAGGAGCAGAGCGTACGCGATACTAGAGACCCGGATATGTTCACTCGAAAGTATACTCTATCGAAGACTATAGTACGTACGATGGTCTAAGACGGATGAAACTAATATCGCTATATTAATCGAGAGATAAGGAATTTAATGTAGTTATCGTATCTTAGTTATATCCCTTAGTCGTAAAGATATAGTAGTCGCTAGCCCGAAGGCATAAAAGGTAAGGGAAAAAAAAGGGTAAAACGTAAAAGTTACTTATTCGGCTATAACGGTACGACGAAGTAACTTAAGCGCTTATAATTAAAATAAATACATTAATCGGAAAACGACGAATCTAATAATAAAAACGAATCTTTAATTAAGGTAAAAATAATAAAGATAGTAATTTAGCTAGATAATAAACTAAATAATAAGCATAGCATATCCCGTACTTACGGAAGCTATGGTTATTTTATATAGGTATAAGGCCTATCGTAGCGTATTACGTAATATATTAAGAAGGTATGTCTTACCGTATTATTATAGCTTCCTTAGTTTAATTATATCGTAAGGAATAATTAAATTAAAAAAGGTAGTACGGTATATCTCGATTAATATCTTTCCTTAAAAACTACCGCGAAACTCTATTCTACCGGTTATTATTTAACTATTACCGTCGTATTTTTAGCTTTTCGTTTAATATTATAAGGGAGCCCTTTTATTACTTTATAGCTAACTTAGCCCGGTTTACCTTCGCCGATTTAACCCGATCGGCGTTTTCCTTCTTTATTTCGGCTACCTTCTTCTTAGTTTCGTCCTAGCTTTCTTAGTTAAGAGGATAGTAGGGGAGCGGGCGCGTTCCGAGGGTTAACTAGGTATCTCCCCTTTACTTATTATAGTAGTGCGGTAAGACATGCCCTCTTAATGCATTACGTAATACGTTACGATAGGCCTTATGCCTATATAGAGTAACCATAGCTCCCGTAAGTGCGGGATATGCCATACTTATTATTTAATTTATTACTTAGTTAGATTGCTATCTTTATTATTTTTACCTTAATTAAAGATTCGTTTTTATTATTAGATTCGTCGTTCTCCGATTAATATATTTATTTTAGTTATAAGCGCTTAGGTTACTTCGTCGTATCGCTATAACCGAATAAGTAACTTTTACGTTTTACTTCTTTTTTTCTTTTACCTCTTATACCTTCGGGCTAGCGATTACTATATTTCTACGACTAAGGGGCATAGCTAAAATACGATAACTACATTAAATTCCTTGCCTTTCGATTAATATAGCGATATTAGATTTATCTATCCTAGACTATCGTACGTATTATAATCTTCGATAAAGTATACCTTTAAGTAAACCTATCCGGGTTTCTAGTATCGCGTACGCTTTACTTCTCCTTAGTAGCGATTACCCTATAACTCTTTCGACCCTTTAACCTTTAATCTACGGAGTTTTTATTACGCTACTAGGATTTAAAGGATACCGATCGCCGTCGGCGCCGTTATTTAACCCGCGAAGTAGCCCGCGTTTTACGTTAAATAAAATATCCCGCCTTATGGTTATTTATTTACTATAGGGAGGTACGTATAAGCCCGGGAACTTTTCTAACGATACTATAACTATTAGGATAGCGCTTAGCCCTTAATACCTATAACGTTAATAAACTATCGATACTACGATATAATACGACGATTAAACCGCGTTTATACCGATTAAGATATCCTTCGTATGGTTATTTATTTACTATACGGAAGAACCCGTAAAACCCGGGAGAACTTTCGTCGTAATACTACCGCTATTAGGGATAATACTTAGCCTTCGATATTAACCGCTTCCTCGAACCGCTAATAATATAGTATATCTCGTACGAGTAAATAAAGGTTATAGTAATTAAGGCAGCCCCCTTATAATTATCTATCTACTATATAAATTAAACGTACGAACGCCTTAATATAAATTACGATAACCTATACGACCCGTTACTTCCTTACTAATACTAAAGGCGAATAAAGGCTAATAGTAATTATACCCTAACCGACCTTACGATAGTTTCTTTTTTCCTTTAAACCTATTAATCGATATAAATTAAATATATAAATACTAATAACTTATTATACTAGAGGCATTTTAAGATACCTAAGCGTAACGACTCGACGATATAGTATACGATATAACATGGATATTTATATTAATAGTATAGATAGGATTAATAAACTAATAGCTATTAATAACCGATAGTTTTAAAAAGAACTAGGAATTAATATTAATAAGACTACGTAAATATAAAGGATTAGGAAAACGGAATTAAAGTCGAACTAATAAGTATACCTATATATAGGTTAGCTTTATATTACTAATTAATAGTTAATATAACGAGAAGTATTAATATAGGCGTAAAACGGCGCCTAGCGGTAATACCGTTAATACTATTAAATAACCCCCGTTAGATCGAGACCGGCTTATAGCTATAACCGGTATCGTATCTAGCGCGATCCTTTATTCGGGATCTATTCTTTATACGTATTACCTTAACGAAGGTTATACGTTAAAAGTTCTGGACTTTAATAAAAGGAATTATCGTCGACTTATTTATAATAATTAAACTATTAATTTAAGGAATACGTATCGTATTTTAATTAGGCGTTAGCCGACTAAAGAAGCTCGTATAATATCCGAATCCTATCGATCGGGATAGTATAATAAATAATAATATACCTATATTAAAGGAAAAGTATTAGGATATAGATAATAACTATTATACCTTTACCCTTATGTTAGATAATAAAACCCTTACTACCCCCTTTTTTATTTTATACCTCGTATCGATAGATTAAACGAAATCCGTAGCTAGGAAACGGAATAAATCGCCGTTAGAACCCGAAGTAATAAAGATTAAATTATTAATAAAGACCTTAAGAGTCGATATTAATTCTCCGCCTCTATATCCGCCCGAAGAGGAAGAGGACGACGATAAAACTCTTACTTAGTTACCCCTTACCCGCGGCTCTATACTTATTCCGCTAATCCCTATGGTATTATTTTAAAATAATAATAACGGGGCCTTTAATAGCTAGAATATACCGATAGTTATCCCGACTATCGTAATATTAGTCATTAAGTTCCTTAACCTTACCGATTACCTTAGGCTTAAGTTTAATAAATATAATATAACCTAGTAACTAAAGAGGGTAGATCGATTATTTAATCGCTACCGTATAAGCGACGACGATAAGATTAAGAAAATCGGCGAATAGATTACGATTAAAACCATTAGGAAGCGTATTAACGACGTTACGAAGAATTAAACGATCTAAAGAGTTATCGTTATAGCCTTAAAGTATCGTTTTAAGATTACCGATAAACTAAGCTAAGTTAACGTTAAACGTAAACTCGTATAGCTAGAGCGAGGTAACGTAATTAACGATCTTAAGGCGATTTTTACGTATCTTATAAACTATAAACGCCTTTCCAAGCTCGCGAACGATAACGGAAAGCTTCCCTAGAAAGTAGGATACTTAACCGATAAATTCCGGATATCCTTAATTATAAAGTTCTATAAAACGGAAGATTATAATTATAATAAGATCGGAGATATCGACTACCGGATTCTTTATACCTAGCTTTATAAGTAAGCGGAACGTCGTATAGTAATATAAATTACCGATAGGACCTAAGCCGAGGAACGACGATAGTAAAAAACGGTAACTTTCGAGGAGCCCGAGAAGCCTATAATATAAATAATTTAACGATTAGCGACTTCTAGCCTTTAAATACCTCTACTACCGCTTCTCTCGTAGCTTAAACCCTTTTACGGCTACCTAAATACTAGTTAAGAAGCTAGTATATAAGCCCTCTACGACCGACTTAACGCTCTAGAGATAAAAATAACTTCGTAAAACTACCGTTAGGAGAGTAATTTTTATAGCCTTAAGGATACGTACGACGCCGATTAATAATATTAATAAGAAAATCCGTTCTTAGTAAACGCGGTTCGGAACTTAAATCTTTATAACTTATAAATTAACGAAAGAACCTTAGTAGGCTTTAAACGTAATACTATATTAAACTACCGAAGTATACGTAATAAGATTTTATTAACTTAAACGAATAACTATAAGGAATTCGAATATTAGTTTTATAGTACTTTCGATCGGCTTTATAACTATAGCCGTTACCCGCTACTAATAAATATAACCTAAAATCGGTTCTACTATAGGAATAATAAGTAACTATACTACCTCGAGAACGGAAACCCGGATAAGTTAAAGTTAATATTAGTTCTAGGATCGATTATTACCTAAGCTAAGCGTAAAGGAAAACCGATCGCTTATTATATCTTATTTTACGTATATTAAAGTAAGGAATCTCTAGAGTAAGTACGTAGGATAATATATTACTACCTAGCCGGGAAGCTAAAGCTTATACCCTTCGACTTACGATACTTTAAGAACGAGGAAGTAATACTAAAGTAGGAAGAAATATTAAGAGCTATATCGGAAATTAACGTTATTTAAATAATCGAACGTAAATATAGCTACGAATTATACGAGACTAGGATCTTAGGTTATAATTAAACGAAGGGCCTTATTAACGACGAAGGTATCTATTATTATAAGGGTATTATTAAAACGGATCTAATCGAAGTTAATATAGTTAAACGAGCTAGAGGTTCTAACGGCGAGTATATCGAAAGAAAAGTACCCGATTAAAAGGATATAGAAGTTCTATCGTTATAACCTAAGCGTAAACCGACTAAAGCCGGTAAAAACGCTACTTCGAATATAAACGATTAAGCTAAGAAAGCGAAAACTATTAACGAGTTATTAAGAGAGTTTTAGCTAGATAAGATTAATAAGAATAATAGAAAACGCTTCGAAGTTTCGTAGGACGATTTAATTAAGTTCATACCTAGGTTTTTAGAATAAGTAATTAAGTACCTTACGATACGCGCTATAGAGATTAACGAAGGTTAGCCTAAGGTTATTAAGATTATAAAGGAATAAGTATAAAAGGATCGGGAAGAAAGCGTTAAAATACCTAACGTACCGTAAACTACCGCCTCGTTTATTAACCTTTCGAGTAGAATGGCGGTAAATTTTATTATCGCGAAGGATACTAAAAACTATATCCGGCCTTTTCTTAAGCTAGTAATTAACGTAAAACCTAACGGGAACGAAGCTCTTATATTTACGGTAATCGATATAAGGACGTAGTTTAATATAATCGTAAAAAGCTACGTAAAAAAGTAGCGTCTCCTTATAACCGGTACTAAGGCGATATAGCGAGGTTTTAGATCCTTTATAGAGACCCTATATATAGGAATAATCGACGGTCTTATTTAGCTTACCGATTATTACCTTCGTTTACCAATCTACGTCGTTAAAGATAGGTTCGTTAGTTACTTCTTATTACTTAGTATAAACTTTATTTTCTAGTCCCGTATAAAACTCGAATTCGACGAAAGTACCTTTATAAGAACCGTTAATTTTAGCTCGGCCCGGATAATAATTCCTCTCGTTATTAACTTAAGAAGCGATACGCTACTAAGCCTTATATTCGGCGATTAAGAAAACTAAATACTATTAATACCCTAGGCCGCTTTAATAACGTATATAGGCCTAAAAACGCGTTCCTAGCCGAGTACTTAGAAACCGACGCTAGCCTCTAAGTTAAAATTAATTATGCCCGCCTTTATAACGACGATATAAAGGTAATACCTATCTCCGAAGCTAAGAACTCGTCGGCCCTCGAACTTAGTTTAAATAAGAAAGATAAGACGATCGTTAAATTAAGCGACGAAGAATTCCTTTACGTCTTTAATAAAGCCGTTATAAAGGTAATTTAATATACGACGTAGGAATCGAAATAACATAGGCGAAACCTAGCCTTTATTTCGGAATTAGCTTACTAAGTTAAACGTACGTTTTTAGTTAATACTATATATAAGCCTAAGTCGCGTAAAGTTTAGCCCGTAAATAACGTATCGTTAAACGATTAAATACCGCTAGGAATATTCGATTAAAAGGATTAGGTAATAAGGGAGGTTAAGTCGAAATACGAACCGCTAAAGGTATTATAACGCGATAAATCCTATAAGAATATTATACTAAGATTCGCTAATAACCCCCGAGGTATTATATTAATAACGGAAAGACTTAACGCTATTAAAGTAGGTTTATTAGATACGGAATTAACCGACTAAGAGAAAGACGTACTTATTAAGATCTTATACCGAAGAAAGATAGCCTTAGCTTAGGATTTCTCTAAAATCGGGAAAATCCGACCTAAGGTTTGCCTCGATTATAAGATTAGGACGGTATTATATAACGCTTAGTAGGCTAAGGGTATCCTTATCCTAGTACCCCTTAAGAAACGAATAATCGAAGTCTTACGTATACGACTAAAGAACGGAATCCTAGAAAAGAGTTACGGCTTTTATCGAAATACGTAATTCGTAATCGAAAAGAAAGATAATAATTTACGACTTATTAATTCTACGATAAAACTTAACGCCTAGATTATTCGCGACGCCTTTCTACCCCGAAATAAAGACTCCTTTACCTAAGAATTCGTTATATATTTAATCCTTATAATCGTCGACTTTTTCTTAAGGTACGACTAGGTAACGCTAACGGAAACGAGCCGTAACCTAACTACGTTTGCTACTCTTATTAGCCTTTTACGTATAACGACTTTATTATAAGGCGCGACGAACTTAATTACCGCTTTTTTCCGAGCCGTTATACGAATTCTTTACGATTTAGTTCTTATTAAGTACGAGTCCTTCTTCGACGACGTTAATATTAAAGGGCTAGTATCGAGATACGATAACTAGGAGGCTTTTCCGGAAATACGACGCTTTATCTTAAATACTTAGAGAATATCGACGCCGTTTTCTTAAACTTCGAATTAACCGGTACTATTATTAGCGCCGTTAAGTCTACTTAGTATAAAGGTAATACGGTAATCGTCGGATATTTATACGGTATAAACGATAGAAAGTCCTCGGAAGTAAAGATAGTTAAGATCTTAAAGTAAAAGTTATATAAGAATATAAACGAAGTAAGGTCTTTTATCGGTATTACGGTTTTCTTTAGAATATAGATCGATTATTACGCTATAATCGCTAAACCCCTCCTAGTATTAATACGTAAGGAAATATACTTTATCTAAGGTATCGATTAATAATATACTATAGATTCGCTTAAAATTATTCTTATTAACGTACCGGTATTAATTATTTTAAACTATATTATCGAATAACTAATCCGCGTAAAAGTCGACGTATTAAAAGACGGTTAAGGCTACGTACTAGGTTAGGATAACGATAAAGTAACTTTAAACCCTCGAGATACGAGTTAGGAATTTAAAAAGGGGCGGAATTAAATTACGACGCTACGAAACGAGAAGTATCTAGGAATCGTTAAGTTCCTACGAAGCTTCGAAACTACCTTTACGGTATTTACTTCGTATTTAAAACTAACGCTAAAGTATTAATCGCTTAGCTTAACGACGGATTCTTTAGTCTTCCGGGCGTTATCCTTATTAGGTAAATAGCCTATATTAAAATATTTAGCTTCGATATTTAATATATACCCGGTAAGAGATACTCCGCTACGGACGGTTTCTTACGTAAACTTAACGGCCTAAGCGACGACGACGACGATTAATAAGAAGGCGATATAAAGGACTTTATTAATATATAGCTTAATATAATATACGTAAATATAGTCGTATTACTTAACGTCGTCGAATAATCTAGCGATAAAGCCCTACCGTTATAACCGCCGGAAGAATAATCGATAAAGTCGTAAGAAATAGTAACGTTTCTTACGCGATTTTAACTTACCTAGCCGATTAAGAATAACCGATTAATAGGTATTAAAAGCGGTAGACCCGGTTTAAGAAGGAAGCGCTTAAATACGTCGTTTCGGAAGGTATCTTATAAAGGAAGCCCGAGAAGTATAAGGATATACGACGAATTATCGACTAGAGAAAATTACGTAAAGCTATAATTAAGGATTACTACGAGGATTTCGGCTATAAGGGAACGTACTTCGACCTACGATCGGATAGCTAAACTATATTATTAGCGCGGTATATTCGAATACGTCGCCCGAAGAGGTTAAATCGTATCCTAGATATTAAAAAGGAAATAATACCCGGAAAGTCGACCCCGCTTTATATAACGAGCTAATTAACGTTCTTACCTATTAAGTAATAAACGTATAATATATATTAATAAATAACGGATTTATCGTAATAATCGAAGTACGAAACGAACTATCCGGTTTTCTCGAAGCCCGAGCCATTAGAAAAATAGATTCTAAGACGATCGCTAAGTTCTCTAGGAATAGATATTCCTATAGTACGGCGTACCCCTAGTAATTAAGTATAATAGTAATTCCGAGAATAAAAAGAAGGTCCGTAAAGTAATAAAGCTAATCGGTATTAGAGTTAAAGTCGGTACTACTTATTTCCCGTAATCCTAAGGTATAATCGAGGTTAGGTATAAAGTAATTCGCGAAGGCCTTATAAAAGGTATAAACGGTAGCGATCGGAGATAAACGAATCTATTAGGGTAATTATATAAGTAAATAAGACTTCGACGCGCTTATACGGAATATCGTTATACGAATTAATATATAAGCGTAAGGTTATTATCCGATAGAAACCGTTATCCTAACCTAGCGTATTATAAACTAAAAGAATATCCCGGACCGAGAATCGCTTTTAGCTATACGCGTACGATTAATCGAGAAACGCTAGGAAGATATATTAACCGTAGCTAAGGTTCTAGCGATTAAATATAAGAAGCTACCCGGTACTAGGACGAAAAGAACGCTTACCGGATACGAAAAGAGCCCCTAAAAACCGACGACCTCGTACTATTATACGATACGTTACGATATATAAATAAGTCGATAGCCGTAAAACTAAAGTACTACTAGAAGGAACCGTACTTAATCGCCGAAGATTTAGGCTATAGTCGTTATAAGCTTAAAGAACCTAATAAAGTTACGTTATTATACCCGGTTTTAAGGCTATAAACTACGGAAATTTATCTAAGATATTAACGGGTTTTAGGAGCTAAGAAACCCGGAGGAAGGACGAATAAATTATACGCTTACTACCGATTAAATATAAGGACTAGGAATCGACGATTACTAACGACCCTTAAGCTAAAGGAAGGCCTAGAGCTATAGCCCTCGGTAATCGACGACGAAGAAGAAGAATGATTAGCCCCGAACGATAAGGTACGAATTATAATAAAATACTAAATAAAAGCTTAAAGGATACGAAGTTATACCTAACGATAAACCCGGATTAAGAAGATCGACCCGACTTAATAAATAACCCTCTTACTATAATACGATAAGGCTATAATACCTTAAAATAACCTACCTATACCGATCGAAGAAGTAATAAAGCCTAGGAGCTTAATATATAGTCGCTTTCCTAAGTAAGGAGGAAAGAAGTTATTCCTATATAGTTATTAAACCGGTAGCCTATATACGAAATTAGTACCTTAAATTATAATACTTAATAAATACGCCCTTCCTTATTTCTTACCTTAAAAGAAAGTATATTTCTATAGATTATTAACGCCGATTAACGCGTTCTATACTTAGATAAGTTATCCTTTACGTTTATCGTTAGGAATCCGGGATATTAATATCCTAGTATTACGTAACTTATTATATTTTAATATAGGTATATTTTAATATTTAAAGGAAAGTAAGGAAAGTAATTCATATTAATAAAAGTAAAAGAAAAAGAAAAGAAAAGGAAATACGCGTATCTAAAAATAAGCTAGAAGTAACGTATACCCGCCGATTAATACCTCTCTTTTCCTCTTTATCTTCTTACTCTATCCTTTACTTATTAGTTATTAAGAAAACTAAAAACTTACTTACCTTCCGACCCCCGGAAAGTAGCGATCTTTAAGTTTATTATAAATAATAACTCCTTCCTTCGTTACCCGTATTATAAGCGGTATACGGCTTAGCTTAGATCCTTTATTAGAAGGGGTTACGATTTATCCTCGCCCGTAGGTAGGTAAACCGCTCGTCCCGAATTTATAACGTATCCTTATTAATAAAGAAGAGGTAGATACCGTAAGAGTACCTATAAGATACGATCGGGGAGCTAGGATCGATAGGAAAAGAAGGGCTATATACCCGCGTACTTAGCGGTATCGGAAGAGGCGAGCCGGCGCTCGTAGTATTAATAAGGTACTTCGTTAGGTACCTTATATTATTAAACGAATAAACTAACGACGTAACGAGGATCCGTCGCTAACCGACGGAAATATTCGCTAACCGGGCCTTATTATTAATCTTTATAAATAACGTCCGGCGGCGAAAGGATTAAACGTAACGGACGAGGATATAACGTAGCTCTTAAAGGTAAGTAACCTCTTAAAAGTCCTTACTTATAATCTCTTATACGATATACCGGCCGGCCGCCGGCCTACCTAGAAAATAAAACCGACGTTACGAATTATCTTATTATTAATTAATATAGCCTTCGATTAATAAATCTTATTAATATTAAGAGCTATATACTTAGCGTTATTAATTTATTACCCGAATTCCTTCGATACCTCCGGAGCTACCGGCCGATAATTACTTTCGGGCTTTAGTTTAACGGGCGGAAGTACGGGCGTACGGTACCTACTAAGGCTTAGGATTAGCCGATTAACGTCCCGGAACTCCTCGGTAAAGGATAAGCGGCGGAAGGATTCGTCGGGCTACTTATTTATTAGGTTTACCGGCGGCGGTATCGACTTAGTCCGTTAATACGTTACGGCCTTTTTCTTATCCTCCTTAGCCTTCTTAAACGCCCCGGTAATTTCTTCGTCGGTAATTCCCGTAGCCTTTAGCTACTCGAATAACTTAAGGACGGTCGCCCGGTTTAGTTTAAGGAGTTACTTCTAGATAGTAGGGTTTATTATATATATATATATAAGAAAAGAAAGATAGGAACGACGAAATTATAAATCTAGAATTAAGAAAAATCGAAAAACGAATTAAAACGAAGATAAAGGACCTAAGGAATAAAAGAAAGGAAGTAGATCGGAACCGTAAAATAACGAGAAATAAGAAGGAAGGTCGGACGAGAACGAAGAGAGTCGAATACGTTACTTAGGTCGTAAGTACCGTACTTAGAGAAGTCTCGATAGTACCTACCTTAGCCTACGTTTAATTACGAGTCTACGAACGTACGTACTTATTACTTTATTAAGAAGTATATAATAAGAAGCTATAAGCTAACGCGTCTTCTTATTATAGCTCTATACGTACGCGGGGAACGCGCTTTCCTAAAGCGTTAGCCGTAAAGGTATATCTAACTATATCGTTAATACGTCTCCTTCCTTCCTTTCTTTTTCCTCTTTAGGTATTTTATTCCGAAACCCCTCCCCTTATAATTATTATATTCCTATTAATCTCTAGCCTACCTTTCTTATTATTAATTTAAATTCTTATTTTTACCTTTAACTTATTATCTTTTCTTCCTCTTCTTTAATTCTTTTTTTTATTTTTATTATATCTTCCTCCCGCTCCGCCGGAATCCCCCTTTCCTTCTTCCCTTCCTCCGTTTATAGAGACGTACGTCGCGCCGATTTAGCCGACTTAATTAAACTCCTACGGGAGATTTACGGTAGTAAAGATAACTAAAGTAATATAAAGGAAGTATTAGCTTAATACTTCTAGATAATTACGATTCGGGAAAGGGTCCGATCGAATTAGGATCCGATATAGCCTAGGCCTTCCGGCTATCCGTTAATCGATCCCGAACTATAGACTAATAGCTATAGAAGTAAACGAAGGTAGCCCTAGCTAACTTTTTCGTTTATATCGCCCGTTACGACTACCTTATTAACGAAGATATCCGCGCCTTTTATATTATAACTAGCTACGACCTTAAAGGTAGAAAGGCGGCCTTCGAAGTAGATCCGTATTAAACGATAGGCTACCGATCGGTAGGATCGTTTAACTTCTTAACTCGCTAGTATCTTTTCGATAACCCTACCTTTATTTTAGTTTTACGATTTATACGGATCTAGTAAACCCCGAACGAATTATTACCGATCCTTTAAAGTTCTCCTAAGCTTACTTCGCCGTAATACTATACCTTCCTAAGCCCGAAGACTATTTAGCTTTAATATAGTTAGGAACGGCGCCTTCGATCGGGCGGCGTACGCGTTCGGCTAACTACGGCGAATATAAAAAGACGGTAATCTCGAGCTTAATATAACCCTTAGTTTACTTACTACGTCGCGTTAATAAATTAATAAGATAGCTTTAATTACGGTTTTTAAAGCGGCATTTTACCGTATCTTATCTTTAAACGACCGATCGAGGTCGCGCGTTAGGCCTAAGAAAATAGGGGCCTTAATTTCCTTAATACTATAAGAAAATACGCCGAAGTAATAAAGTAATTTTATAGCGTTCGGGTTTTAAAGGAAAGGGTTAGTATCGTTAAGCGTTTCCGGTAAGCCGTAAATTATTAAAAGCGAATCGACCTTATTAACGCTATAGCCTCGGCGTAAAATACGTCGATCGGCGAGCCCCTTAGCCGTAAATCCTTCGTTCGGTTTATCGCGTAAGCCGAAGTCCGCCGTTCTTTTATAACCTTAGTACCTAACCCTCCTTACTTCTTCGTATCGGTAGATATCGACTTACGTTACGACGACCTCGTTAAGGTTACGACTCGCTTTCTTCCTTCCCCGG
>NW_026251354.1:0-18113 GCF_024521655.1 Durotheca rogersii
GTGAGTCTAACTGATATTATTGATGATAGAACTGTGTTAAAGCCTAGTTGACAACAGTTGACATTTTTAAACGTTAATAATAAAACCGTGAAACTTTGCATAGAATTTTTGTTCTTAACTTAACAAAGACTTCACTATAAATTATTTGCCCTTAACTATTACATCTTAACTTCTCTGAAGAAACGTTCAGCATCAAAACTAGCGAATTTACTTTTTACATAGTCTACAAAACCCTCTGTTTCTTTAGTTCGCGGTACTGTACGACTTATTGAATTACGAGTCTTTAAATGCGATATACTAGACTTACTTATTTTTGCCTCAAGTGCTGGTGGATACTCTTTGATAAAATCTATAATAGATTTATAATCTTTAAAACAATCATCTGGTAAACCAAAACGATTTTCAACAGTCAGAGCAAAACTAGCTTTTACAAAATTTCTGATAGCTGTTTCGATATTTGTTTTATATGTTTTTGAAGGCAGTTTATTAAAACTATTCTTGACAAATACCGGAGTATTCACAGTTTCGTTCAACAATCTTATTTTTCTATAAGATTCCACGTCTGTTCATGGTCTCGTGTCTTTAAAGTTTGATTCTTTAGAATCTTCTAAAATACAACGTTTGTTATCAAAATCTAAACTAAATCTACGATCTTTGTATTTTATAATTACATTGTGTCCATATTTATAAACATCTTTAGCACTTCTTAAACTAGTTTGGATAAAATCGAAATCGTTAGAAATATTCTTATCGTTCATTATACGGCTAAACTCTTTTATTAAGAAAGCTTTTTCTAAAAACCTTGCTTGAAAACCGGTAGCTGCTGATATTCCTCCGTCAGTAAACCCTAATTGCCCCCTAGTTTTCCATGATATTAAACCGGTTAATTCTTCGTTTTTAATTTCCAGTCCTCGTACATCAGTTTCTTGTCCTTCGATATTAGTTAATATTCCTCTTATCCCTCTGTATAAATAAAGACAGTTTAGATTACGCTTATTTAAACTTAATAATTTACTTTCAAGGTCTTTGACATCTGAAATAAAACCGTCTGTCGTAACCGAAACTACTCTACCTCCCAATATTTCTATATTATGTAAACATTCTCCTATTAAAGCTCTTGTAAAACCGGTGATGTAGCTTGATAAAATCGGATTTGATAAAACCCCTCCTTCTAATCTAACATAAGTTTGCGATTTAATATCAAAATTAGTTTTTCCGCTAAGACCCATTGAAACTTGTCCGTAGATAGAATTACCTATTTCTTTATACATTAAATTATAAAAACTCTTCTTCGGGTGTTCCCGTCTTTTTGATTGTAAATCTTTTATAATATTTCGAAATGGTGTGGGGTAGTCTAAATCATAGCTATACTCTGTATTACCTCTAACACCTTCGTCATTTTCATTCTTTTTATTATCAGTATCTGTTTTACGATCTTTTTCTCTACTTATAAAAGGTATTTTTACACCGTCTTTCACGATTAATTCACAACCCACCGATCTAGCTACTAGATATTCGCTACCCGTGATAATACTTCTTCCTCTCAAAGGGTAAATTTCAGCGTTGTCATCTACCCTACATGGTATACTAGGATACTTAGTTCCTGGTTTAAATATAAACTCTACTTCTAAAATTATGTAATTAAACAAAAGATCTTCTGCTGTCATCTCGAGTACGGATTTCTCGCTTAGTCTACAAGCTTTATCAACATCTGGCTGACCTAAAATAGACATTACTGTCGTATAACAACTCGTCAAATCATAATCTACCCAGCTACGTTCTTCTGCAGTTTTTATTATATCGACCCCGTACATCATAGACTCATTACGCCCACCTCTTGAACCTGCTATATAATTTATTAAATACTTAGATAATAGGGTCCCACGAGCGTCTTTTGGAGTTATACGTCTCATCAAATTTCCTAAGTAAATATCATCACGTACTTGATAACCCTTGTAATTTTCTCTCCTCCATTCTTTAATTACATAAGCTTTACCAATCCCTGATAATGTTAGAGGTACCCCGGTTTTATCCACAGTCAGATTAAATTCTTCCATACTAATAGCGTGCTTATGAGTGATTACCGCGTCTCTTACTCCATATTCCTCACACAAACTTTTATTATCTTTTAACAAAGCTTTCATCAGACCGTACCTATACTTACCGATGTCTATTTTCTTATAATCATTACCATAGATGTAACCGAGTGCTGCTAGACTCTTACTTCCTTGAGGAGCGAGTAAATTGTATCTCTAATATGTACATTACTTTTACAAAAATCTAACTTCAAGGGTTTCCCTCTAGTCACAAACGATCTACCTACAATGTCTAATAATTCTTTAAAATCTTCAAAACCAGTCAACATCGATAAATCAGCTGTCGATTCGTGCATACATAGATAAAGTGTACGATTAAGACTTATGTTAACCCTTGATTTATTATCGTTGAATTTAAAAGTAATTCGAGATCTTGGTTTATTAACACTCTTTTTAATACAAGCTTTCATCTTATCAGAAACTTCTTTTTCCTCAAAAGCCAAACTGTTCAACATATTCATAAAGTTTAAAACATTGTTAAAATGCTCAACGTTTTTCAAATTCTCAGAATTTATTATTAAATCTTTGTAAGAATAATCACTTAAAAATTTAAAACTTGTTTCAACAGAACTTTTTGGATAATTATAAAGGTTAAAACCTATCATCTCGAATTTTACAACGCCTTCCAAAGTCTCGAATTTTAATCTCAGTTTTTCTAATAGCTTATCATTTTCTAGATATGCTTTATTTCTTATATCCTTAATTAATTTATCTATGCTTCTGCAACAAAGTTTTATGTAAGTGTCTTCATCCTTTAAAATACTTCCTTTTATTTTAAAATCTTCTATCTCAATAGCTTTATTATCCAAAACAGGTATTTTGACATAAAATCCTGTACTACCCGCTAACTGTATTGATAATAATTCATTAACCATTTCTAACGAAGATTTTAATTCGTATTCACTATCATAACCGGTTATAATGCTTAAGTTTAGGTTAATACCTTTATTTGATAATTTGTTTATCAGAACTGGGTTAAGCATTCTTCTTAAACTGGCCCGGAGGTTTTTAACATCCTCTGTTAAATCACCTATTAATTCTTCATTAGAATCTTCTTCATCATTAGAATCTTCATCATTCTTATTTTCTAACCATATTTCTATCTCAAGAACCAACATTTTTAATAATAGTAAAATCAGATTATAAAACATGGTGTTTAAAACTAAAGAACCTTCGAATTTATCCAAGGGCTGTTTCTCGTTAATATTCTTAAAAACCAATTCTTTTAATAACCATTCTACTATCGGTAGATTTAAAGAAGGGTCGTTGACATAACCATTATCACTCAATCTATTCAACTTAAGAAATAATTTTTCTAAATTAGGAATCAATACTCTAAGATAATTAATATCCTTTATTTCTAAATCACGTAATTTTACCAAACCATCTTCAATAATTAGAATATCTGCCAGGAATTTAAAGTCAAAATTAGTATTTGTAATTGTATTTGTATTTGTAGCTTTATCATTTTAAAATTTATCTTATTTAATTTTGTTTAGTTTTGTTCACCGATTAACAAGCTCCTAATTAACAGGTAACTCAATCATAATATTACGAGTGTTTATTAAACCCACTAGCTTACATCTCACTAATTTCGTATACGTTAGACAACGCCTTAATAACACTGATCGTAATTCGTTTATATCATATCTATTAATTGGTATTAATTCTAAATTAAATGGTGAACTTGTTCTGTAGATCTTGCTAATAAGATTCTTTCAAGGGGTGGTTAAAAATTAGATTGGGCTGCTAACCCGTTAAGTTTTAACATCATGAATTGAACACTGCTTACCCTTTCCAAAAAGATTCCTACCTAACCGCAACTTGACAATTATCTCTAATCGCTGCAATCTAACAGAAAAGGCGAACTTCTAATAAATACCCGAACCGACTGAAATACTGAACAGCCGGACTATCCTCTGTCTAAATACCTACTAGAAATTTATGACACTTGGAAAATTGTGTCTTTTTCAGATCTTTCGGTATTTAGCCCTTTCGTTGATAACGATTTTTAGTTTGAAAAGTAATCAAACACCCTGCTGGTAAAACCAACCCACCCAGAGGATAAGTTATTAATTTAAAAAATATTGTATTTATTAGCATGGCTAATAAATGCTTTAAATATAAATTATTAACTTTGTAATAAATACCATATTTTCAACACCCTTAATCTTTTGTCCGCTTCCAGTAGATGCATAGACGAGTGCATGGTGTTGACTTTTGCTAGACGCAGAAAAAACTCGAAATTTTGTGAGTCTAACTGATATTATTGATGATAGAACTGTGTTAAAGCCTAGTTGACAACAGTTGACATTTTTAAACGTTAATAATAAAACCGTGAAACTTTGCATAGAATTTTTGTTCTTAACTTAACAAAGACTTCACTATAAATTATTTGCCCTTAACTATTACATCTTAACTTCTCTGAAGAAACGTTCAGCATCAAAACTAGCGAATTTACTTTTTACATAGTCTACAAAACCCTCTGTTTCTTTAGTTCGCGGTACTGTACGACTTATTGAATTACGAGTCTTTAAATGCGATATACTAGACTTACTTATTTTTGCCTCAAGTGCTGGTGGATACTCTTTGATAAAATCTATAATAGATTTATAATCTTTAAAACAATCATCTGGTAAACCAAAACGATTTTCAACAGTCAGAGCAAAACTAGCTTTTACAAAATTTCTGATAGCTGTTTCGATATTTGTTTTATATGTTTTTGAAGGCAGTTTATTAAAACTATTCTTGACAAATACCGGAGTATTCACAGTTTCGTTCAACAATCTTATTTTTCTATAAGATTCCACGTCTGTTCATGGTCTCGTGTCTTTAAAGTTTGATTCTTTAGAATCTTCTAAAATACAACGTTTGTTATCAAAATCTAAACTAAATCTACGATCTTTGTATTTTATAATTACATTGTGTCCATATTTATAAACATCTTTAGCACTTCTTAAACTAGTTTGGATAAAATCGAAATCGTTAGAAATATTCTTATCGTTCATTATACGGCTAAACTCTTTTATTAAGAAAGCTTTTTCTAAAAACCTTGCTTGAAAACCGGTAGCTGCTGATATTCCTCCGTCAGTAAACCCTAATTGCCCCCTAGTTTTCCATGATATTAAACCGGTTAATTCTTCGTTTTTAATTTCCAGTCCTCGTACATCAGTTTCTTGTCCTTCGATATTAGTTAATATTCCTCTTATCCCTCTGTATAAATAAAGACAGTTTAGATTACGCTTATTTAAACTTAATAATTTACTTTCAAGGTCTTTGACATCTGAAATAAAACCGTCTGTCGTAACCGAAACTACTCTACCTCCCAATATTTCTATATTATGTAAACATTCTCCTATTAAAGCTCTTGTAAAACCGGTGATGTAGCTTGATAAAATCGGATTTGATAAAACCCCTCCTTCTAATCTAACATAAGTTTGCGATTTAATATCAAAATTAGTTTTTCCGCTAAGACCCATTGAAACTTGTCCGTAGATAGAATTACCTATTTCTTTATACATTAAATTATAAAAACTCTTCTTCGGGTGTTCCCGTCTTTTTGATTGTAAATCTTTTATAATATTTCGAAATGGTGTGGGGTAGTCTAAATCATAGCTATACTCTGTATTACCTCTAACACCTTCGTCATTTTCATTCTTTTTATTATCAGTATCTGTTTTACGATCTTTTTCTCTACTTATAAAAGGTATTTTTACACCGTCTTTCACGATTAATTCACAACCCACCGATCTAGCTACTAGATATTCGCTACCCGTGATAATACTTCTTCCTCTCAAAGGGTAAATTTCAGCGTTGTCATCTACCCTACATGGTATACTAGGATACTTAGTTCCTGGTTTAAATATAAACTCTACTTCTAAAATTATGTAATTAAACAAAAGATCTTCTGCTGTCATCTCGAGTACGGATTTCTCGCTTAGTCTACAAGCTTTATCAACATCTGGCTGACCTAAAATAGACATTACTGTCGTATAACAACTCGTCAAATCATAATCTACCCAGCTACGTTCTTCTGCAGTTTTTATTATATCGACCCCGTACATCATAGACTCATTACGCCCACCTCTTGAACCTGCTATATAATTTATTAAATACTTAGATAATAGGGTCCCACGAGCGTCTTTTGGAGTTATACGTCTCATCAAATTTCCTAAGTAAATATCATCACGTACTTGATAACCCTTGTAATTTTCTCTCCTCCATTCTTTAATTACATAAGCTTTACCAATCCCTGATAATGTTAGAGGTACCCCGGTTTTATCCACAGTCAGATTAAATTCTTCCATACTAATAGCGTGCTTATGAGTGATTACCGCGTCTCTTACTCCATATTCCTCAAACAAACTTTTATTATCTTTTAACAAAGCTTTCATCAGACCGTACCTATACTTACCGATGTCTATTTTCTTATAATCATTACCATAGATGTAACCGAGTGCTGCTAGACTCTTACTTCCTTGAGGAGCGAGTAAAATTGTATCTCTAATATGTACATTACTTTTACAAAAATCTAACTTCAAGGGTTTCCCTCTAGTCACAAACGATCTACCTACAATGTCTAATAATTCTTTAAAATCTTCAAAACCAGTCAACATCGATAAATCAGCTGTCGATTCGTGCATACATAGATAAAGTGTACGATTAAGACTTATGTTAACCCTTGATTTATTATCGTTGAATTTAAAAGTAATTCGAGATCTTGGTTTATTAACACTCTTTTTAATACAAGCTTTCATCTTATCAGAAACTTCTTTTTCCTCAAAAGCCAAACTGTTCAACATATTCATAAAGTTTAAAACATTGTTAAAATGCTCAACGTTTTTCAAATTCTCAGAATTTATTATTAAATCTTTGTAAGAATAATCACTTAAAAATTTAAAACTTGTTTCAACAGAACTTTTTGGATAATTATAAAGGTTAAAACCTATCATCTCGAATTTTACAACGCCTTCCAAAGTCTCGAATTTTAATCTCAGTTTTTCTAATAGCTTATCATTTTCTAGATATGCTTTATTTCTTATATCCTTAATTAATTTATCTATGCTTCTGCAACAAAGTTTTATGTAAGTGTCTTCATCCTTTAAAATACTTCCTTTTATTTTAAAATCTTCTATCTCAATAGCTTTATTATCCAAAACAGGTATTTTGACATAAAATCCTGTACTACCCGCTAACTGTATTGATAATAATTCATTAACCATTTCTAACGAAGATTTTAATTCGTATTCACTATCATAACCGGTTATAATGCTTAAGTTTAGGTTAATACCTTTATTTGATAATTTGTTTATCAGAACTGGGTTAAGCATTCTTCTTAAACTGGCCCGGAGGTTTTTAACATCCTCTGTTAAATCACCTATTAATTCTTCATTAGAATCTTCTTCATCATTAGAATCTTCATCATTCTTATTTTCTAACCATATTTCTATCTCAAGAACCAACATTTTTAATAATAGTAAAATCAGATTATAAAACATGGTGTTTAAAACTAAAGAACCTTCGAATTTATCCAAGGGCTGTTTCTCGTTAATATTCTTAAAAACCAATTCTTTTAATAACCATTCTACTATCGGTAGATTTAAAGAAGGGTCGTTGACATAACCATTATCACTCAATCTATTCAACTTAAGAAATAATTTTTCTAAATTAGGAATCAATACTCTAAGATAATTAATATCCTTTATTTCTAAATCACGTAATTTTACCAAACCATCTTCAATAATTAGAATATCTGCCAGGAATTTAAAGTCAAAATTAGTATTTGTAATTGTATTTGTATTTGTAGCTTTATCATTTTAAAATTTATCTTATTTAATTTTGTTTAGTTTTGTTCACCGATTAACAAGCTCCTAATTAACAGGTAACTCAATCATAATATTACGAGTGTTTATTAAACCCACTAGCTTACATCTCACTAATTTCGTATACGTTAGACAACGCCTTAATAACACTGATCGTAATTCGTTTATATCATATCTATTAATTGGTATTAATTCTAAATTAAATGGTGAACTTGTTCTGTAGATCTTGCTAATAAGATTCTTTCAAGGGGTGGTTAAAAATTAGATTGGGCTGCTAACCCGTTAAGTTTTAACATCATGAATTGAACACTGCTTACCCTTTCCAAAAAGATTCCTACCTAACCGCAACTTGACAATTATCTCTAATCGCTGCAATCTAACAGAAAAGGCGAACTTCTAATAAATACCCGAACCGACTGAAATACTGAACAGCCGGACTATCCTCTGTCTAAATACCTACTAGAAATTTATGACACTTGGAAAATTGTGTCTTTTTCAGATCTTTCGGTATTTAGCCCTTTCGTTGATAACGATTTTTAGTTTGAAAAGTAATCAAACACCCTGCTGGTAAAACCAACCCACCCAGAGGATAAGTTATTAATTTAAAAAATATTGTATTTATTAGCATGGCTAATAAATGCTTTAAATATAAATTATTAACTTTGTAATAAATACCATATTTTCAACACCCTTAATCTTTTGTCCGCTTCCAGTAGATGCATAGACGAGTGCATGGTGTTGACTTTTGCTAGACGCAGAAAAAACTCGAAATTTTGTGAGTCTAACTGATATTATTGATGATAGAACTGTGTTAAAGCCTAGTTGACAACAGTTGACATTTTTAAACGTTAATAATAAAACCGTGAAACTTTGCATAGAATTTTTGTTCTTAACTTAACAAAGACTTCACTATAAATTATTTGCCCTTAACTATTACATCTTAACTTCTCTGAAGAAACGTTCAGCATCAAAACTAGCGAATTTACTTTTTACATAGTCTACAAAACCCTCTGTTTCTTTAGTTCGCGGTACTGTACGACTTATTGAATTACGAGTCTTTAAATGCGATATACTAGACTTACTTATTTTTGCCTCAAGTGCTGGTGGATACTCTTTGATAAAATCTATAATAGATTTATAATCTTTAAAACAATCATCTGGTAAAC
Organism: Durotheca rogersii; assembly: GCF_024521655.1. Classification (NCBI taxonomy): domain Eukaryota; kingdom Fungi; phylum Ascomycota; class Sordariomycetes; order Xylariales; family Xylariaceae; genus Durotheca; species Durotheca rogersii. The sequence goes on from NW_026251354.1 coordinate 9,085, forward strand.
CAAAACGATTTTCAACAGTCAGAGCAAAACTAGCTTTTACAAAATTTCTGATAGCTGTTTCGATATTTGTTTTATATGTTTTTGAAGGCAGTTTATTAAAACTATTCTTGACAAATACCGGAGTATTCACAGTTTCGTTCAACAATCTTATTTTTCTATAAGATTCCACGTCTGTTCATGGTCTCGTGTCTTTAAAGTTTGATTCTTTAGAATCTTCTAAAATACAACGTTTGTTATCAAAATCTAAACTAAATCTACGATCTTTGTATTTTATAATTACATTGTGTCCATATTTATAAACATCTTTAGCACTTCTTAAACTAGTTTGGATAAAATCGAAATCGTTAGAAATATTCTTATCGTTCATTATACGGCTAAACTCTTTTATTAAGAAAGCTTTTTCTAAAAACCTTGCTTGAAAACCGGTAGCTGCTGATATTCCTCCGTCAGTAAACCCTAATTGCCCCCTAGTTTTCCATGATATTAAACCGGTTAATTCTTCGTTTTTAATTTCCAGTCCTCGTACATCAGTTTCTTGTCCTTCGATATTAGTTAATATTCCTCTTATCCCTCTGTATAAATAAAGACAGTTTAGATTACGCTTATTTAAACTTAATAATTTACTTTCAAGGTCTTTGACATCTGAAATAAAACCGTCTGTCGTAACCGAAACTACTCTACCTCCCAATATTTCTATATTATGTAAACATTCTCCTATTAAAGCTCTTGTAAAACCGGTGATGTAGCTTGATAAAATCGGATTTGATAAAACCCCTCCTTCTAATCTAACATAAGTTTGCGATTTAATATCAAAATTAGTTTTTCCGCTAAGACCCATTGAAACTTGTCCGTAGATAGAATTACCTATTTCTTTATACATTAAATTATAAAAACTCTTCTTCGGGTGTTCCCGTCTTTTTGATTGTAAATCTTTTATAATATTTCGAAATGGTGTGGGGTAGTCTAAATCATAGCTATACTCTGTATTACCTCTAACACCTTCGTCATTTTCATTCTTTTTATTATCAGTATCTGTTTTACGATCTTTTTCTCTACTTATAAAAGGTATTTTTACACCGTCTTTCACGATTAATTCACAACCCACCGATCTAGCTACTAGATATTCGCTACCCGTGATAATACTTCTTCCTCTCAAAGGGTAAATTTCAGCGTTGTCATCTACCCTACATGGTATACTAGGATACTTAGTTCCTGGTTTAAATATAAACTCTACTTCTAAAATTATGTAATTAAACAAAAGATCTTCTGCTGTCATCTCGAGTACGGATTTCTCGCTTAGTCTACAAGCTTTATCAACATCTGGCTGACCTAAAATAGACATTACTGTCGTATAACAACTCGTCAAATCATAATCTACCCAGCTACGTTCTTCTGCAGTTTTTATTATATCGACCCCGTACATCATAGACTCATTACGCCCACCTCTTGAACCTGCTATATAATTTATTAAATACTTAGATAATAGGGTCCCACGAGCGTCTTTTGGAGTTATACGTCTCATCAAATTTCCTAAGTAAATATCATCACGTACTTGATAACCCTTGTAATTTTCTCTCCTCCATTCTTTAATTACATAAGCTTTACCAATCCCTGATAATGTTAGAGGTACCCCGGTTTTATCCACAGTCAGATTAAATTCTTCCATACTAATAGCGTGCTTATGAGTGATTACCGCGTCTCTTACTCCATATTCCTCAAACAAACTTTTATTATCTTTTAACAAAGCTTTCATCAGACCGTACCTATACTTACCGATGTCTATTTTCTTATAATCATTACCATAGATGTAACCGAGTGCTGCTAGACTCTTACTTCCTTGAGGAGCGAGTAAAATTGTATCTCTAATATGTACATTACTTTTACAAAAATCTAACTTCAAGGGTTTCCCTCTAGTCACAAACGATCTACCTACAATGTCTAATAATTCTTTAAAATCTTCAAAACCAGTCAACATCGATAAATCAGCTGTCGATTCGTGCATACATAGATAAAGTGTACGATTAAGACTTATGTTAACCCTTGATTTATTATCGTTGAATTTAAAAGTAATTCGAGATCTTGGTTTATTAACACTCTTTTTAATACAAGCTTTCATCTTATCAGAAACTTCTTTTTCCTCAAAAGCCAAACTGTTCAACATATTCATAAAGTTTAAAACATTGTTAAAATGCTCAACGTTTTTCAAATTCTCAGAATTTATTATTAAATCTTTGTAAGAATAATCACTTAAAAATTTAAAACTTGTTTCAACAGAACTTTTTGGATAATTATAAAGGTTAAAACCTATCATCTCGAATTTTACAACGCCTTCCAAAGTCTCGAATTTTAATCTCAGTTTTTCTAATAGCTTATCATTTTCTAGATATGCTTTATTTCTTATATCCTTAATTAATTTATCTATGCTTCTGCAACAAAGTTTTATGTAAGTGTCTTCATCCTTTAAAATACTTCCTTTTATTTTAAAATCTTCTATCTCAATAGCTTTATTATCCAAAACAGGTATTTTGACATAAAATCCTGTACTACCCGCTAACTGTATTGATAATAATTCATTAACCATTTCTAACGAAGATTTTAATTCGTATTCACTATCATAACCGGTTATAATGCTTAAGTTTAGGTTAATACCTTTATTTGATAATTTGTTTATCAGAACTGGGTTAAGCATTCTTCTTAAACTGGCCCGGAGGTTTTTAACATCCTCTGTTAAATCACCTATTAATTCTTCATTAGAATCTTCTTCATCATTAGAATCTTCATCATTCTTATTTTCTAACCATATTTCTATCTCAAGAACCAACATTTTTAATAATAGTAAAATCAGATTATAAAACATGGTGTTTAAAACTAAAGAACCTTCGAATTTATCCAAGGGCTGTTTCTCGTTAATATTCTTAAAAACCAATTCTTTTAATAACCATTCTACTATCGGTAGATTTAAAGAAGGGTCGTTGACATAACCATTATCACTCAATCTATTCAACTTAAGAAATAATTTTTCTAAATTAGGAATCAATACTCTAAGATAATTAATATCCTTTATTTCTAAATCACGTAATTTTACCAAACCATCTTCAATAATTAGAATATCTGCCAGGAATTTAAAGTCAAAATTAGTATTTGTAATTGTATTTGTATTTGTAGCTTTATCATTTTAAAATTTATCTTATTTAATTTTGTTTAGTTTTGTTCACCGATTAACAAGCTCCTAATTAACAGGTAACTCAATCATAATATTACGAGTGTTTATTAAACCCACTAGCTTACATCTCACTAATTTCGTATACGTTAGACAACGCCTTAATAACACTGATCGTAATTCGTTTATATCATATCTATTAATTGGTATTAATTCTAAATTAAATGGTGAACTTGTTCTGTAGATCTTGCTAATAAGATTCTTTCAAGGGGTGGTTAAAAATTAGATTGGGCTGCTAACCCGTTAAGTTTTAACATCATGAATTGAACACTGCTTACCCTTTCCAAAAAGATTCCTACCTAACCGCAACTTGACAATTATCTCTAATCGCTGCAATCTAACAGAAAAGGCGAACTTCTAATAAATACCCGAACCGACTGAAATACTGAACAGCCGGACTATCCTCTGTCTAAATACCTACTAGAAATTTATGACACTTGGAAAATTGTGTCTTTTTCAGATCTTTCGGTATTTAGCCCTTTCGTTGATAACGATTTTTAGTTTGAAAAGTAATCAAACACCCTGCTGGTAAAACCAACCCACCCAGAGGATAAGTTATTAATTTAAAAAATATTGTATTTATTAGCATGGCTAATAAATGCTTTAAATATAAATTATTAACTTTGTAATAAATACCATATTTTCAACACCCTTAATCTTTTGTCCGCTTCCAGTAGATGCATAGACGAGTGCATGGTGTTGACTTTTGCTAGACGCAGAAAAAACTCGAAATTTTGTGAGTCTAACTGATATTATTGATGATAGAACTGTGTTAAAGCCTAGTTGACAACAGTTGACATTTTTAAACGTTAATAATAAAACCGTGAAACTTTGCATAGAATTTTTGTTCTTAACTTAACAAAGACTTCACTATAAATTATTTGCCCTTAACTATTACATCTTAACTTCTCTGAAGAAACGTTCAGCATCAAAACTAGCGAATTTACTTTTTACATAGTCTACAAAACCCTCTGTTTCTTTAGTTCGCGGTACTGTACGACTTATTGAATTACGAGTCTTTAAATGCGATATACTAGACTTACTTATTTTTGCCTCAAGTGCTGGTGGATACTCTTTGATAAAATCTATAATAGATTTATAATCTTTAAAACAATCATCTGGTAAACCAAAACGATTTTCAACAGTCAGAGCAAAACTAGCTTTTACAAAATTTCTGATAGCTGTTTCGATATTTGTTTTATATGTTTTTGAAGGCAGTTTATTAAAACTATTCTTGACAAATACCGGAGTATTCACAGTTTCGTTCAACAATCTTATTTTTCTATAAGATTCCACGTCTGTTCATGGTCTCGTGTCTTTAAAGTTTGATTCTTTAGAATCTTCTAAAATACAACGTTTGTTATCAAAATCTAAACTAAATCTACGATCTTTGTATTTTATAATTACATTGTGTCCATATTTATAAACATCTTTAGCACTTCTTAAACTAGTTTGGATAAAATCGAAATCGTTAGAAATATTCTTATCGTTCATTATACGGCTAAACTCTTTTATTAAGAAAGCTTTTTCTAAAAACCTTGCTTGAAAACCGGTAGCTGCTGATATTCCTCCGTCAGTAAACCCTAATTGCCCCCTAGTTTTCCATGATATTAAACCGGTTAATTCTTCGTTTTTAATTTCCAGTCCTCGTACATCAGTTTCTTGTCCTTCGATATTAGTTAATATTCCTCTTATCCCTCTGTATAAATAAAGACAGTTTAGATTACGCTTATTTAAACTTAATAATTTACTTTCAAGGTCTTTGACATCTGAAATAAAACCGTCTGTCGTAACCGAAACTACTCTACCTCCCAATATTTCTATATTATGTAAACATTCTCCTATTAAAGCTCTTGTAAAACCGGTGATGTAGCTTGATAAAATCGGATTTGATAAAACCCCTCCTTCTAATCTAACATAAGTTTGCGATTTAATATCAAAATTAGTTTTTCCGCTAAGACCCATTGAAACTTGTCCGTAGATAGAATTACCTATTTCTTTATACATTAAATTATAAAAACTCTTCTTCGGGTGTTCCCGTCTTTTTGATTGTAAATCTTTTATAATATTTCGAAATGGTGTGGGGTAGTCTAAATCATAGCTATACTCTGTATTACCTCTAACACCTTCGTCATTTTCATTCTTTTTATTATCAGTATCTGTTTTACGATCTTTTTCTCTACTTATAAAAGGTATTTTTACACCGTCTTTCACGATTAATTCACAACCCACCGATCTAGCTACTAGATATTCGCTACCCGTGATAATACTTCTTCCTCTCAAAGGGTAAATTTCAGCGTTGTCATCTACCCTACATGGTATACTAGGATACTTAGTTCCTGGTTTAAATATAAACTCTACTTCTAAAATTATGTAATTAAACAAAAGATCTTCTGCTGTCATCTCGAGTACGGATTTCTCGCTTAGTCTACAAGCTTTATCAACATCTGGCTGACCTAAAATAGACATTACTGTCGTATAACAACTCGTCAAATCATAATCTACCCAGCTACGTTCTTCTGCAGTTTTTATTATATCGACCCCGTACATCATAGACTCATTACGCCCACCTCTTGAACCTGCTATATAATTTATTAAATACTTAGATAATAGGGTCCCACGAGCGTCTTTTGGAGTTATACGTCTCATCAAATTTCCTAAGTAAATATCATCACGTACTTGATAACCCTTGTAATTTTCTCTCCTCCATTCTTTAATTACATAAGCTTTACCAATCCCTGATAATGTTAGAGGTACCCCGGTTTTATCCACAGTCAGATTAAATTCTTCCATACTAATAGCGTGCTTATGAGTGATTACCGCGTCTCTTACTCCATATTCCTCAAACAAACTTTTATTATCTTTTAACAAAGCTTTCATCAGACCGTACCTATACTTACCGATGTCTATTTTCTTATAATCATTACCATAGATGTAACCGAGTGCTGCTAGACTCTTACTTCCTTGAGGAGCGAGTAAAATTGTATCTCTAATATGTACATTACTTTTACAAAAATCTAACTTCAAGGGTTTCCCTCTAGTCACAAACGATCTACCTACAATGTCTAATAATTCTTTAAAATCTTCAAAACCAGTCAACATCGATAAATCAGCTGTCGATTCGTGCATACATAGATAAAGTGTACGATTAAGACTTATGTTAACCCTTGATTTATTATCGTTGAATTTAAAAGTAATTCGAGATCTTGGTTTATTAACACTCTTTTTAATACAAGCTTTCATCTTATCAGAAACTTCTTTTTCCTCAAAAGCCAAACTGTTCAACATATTCATAAAGTTTAAAACATTGTTAAAATGCTCAACGTTTTTCAAATTCTCAGAATTTATTATTAAATCTTTGTAAGAATAATCACTTAAAAATTTAAAACTTGTTTCAACAGAACTTTTTGGATAATTATAAAGGTTAAAACCTATCATCTCGAATTTTACAACGCCTTCCAAAGTCTCGAATTTTAATCTCAGTTTTTCTAATAGCTTATCATTTTCTAGATATGCTTTATTTCTTATATCCTTAATTAATTTATCTATGCTTCTGCAACAAAGTTTTATGTAAGTGTCTTCATCCTTTAAAATACTTCCTTTTATTTTAAAATCTTCTATCTCAATAGCTTTATTATCCAAAACAGGTATTTTGACATAAAATCCTGTACTACCCGCTAACTGTATTGATAATAATTCATTAACCATTTCTAACGAAGATTTTAATTCGTATTCACTATCATAACCGGTTATAATGCTTAAGTTTAGGTTAATACCTTTATTTGATAATTTGTTTATCAGAACTGGGTTAAGCATTCTTCTTAAACTGGCCCGGAGGTTTTTAACATCCTCTGTTAAATCACCTATTAATTCTTCATTAGAATCTTCTTCATCATTAGAATCTTCATCATTCTTATTTTCTAACCATATTTCTATCTCAAGAACCAACATTTTTAATAATAGTAAAATCAGATTATAAAACATGGTGTTTAAAACTAAAGAACCTTCGAATTTATCCAAGGGCTGTTTCTCGTTAATATTCTTAAAAACCAATTCTTTTAATAACCATTCTACTATCGGTAGATTTAAAGAAGGGTCGTTGACATAACCATTATCACTCAATCTATTCAACTTAAGAAATAATTTTTCTAAATTAGGAATCAATACTCTAAGATAATTAATATCCTTTATTTCTAAATCACGTAATTTTACCAAACCATCTTCAATAATTAGAATATCTGCCAGGAATTTAAAGTCAAAATTAGTATTTGTAATTGTATTTGTATTTGTAGCTTTATCATTTTAAAATTTATCTTATTTAATTTTGTTTAGTTTTGTTCACCGATTAACAAGCTCCTAATTAACAGGTAACTCAATCATAATATTACGAGTGTTTATTAAACCCACTAGCTTACATCTCACTAATTTCGTATACGTTAGACAACGCCTTAATAACACTGATCGTAATTCGTTTATATCATATCTATTAATTGGTATTAATTCTAAATTAAATGGTGAACTTGTTCTGTAGATCTTGCTAATAAGATTCTTTCAAGGGGTGGTTAAAAATTAGATTGGGCTGCTAACCCGTTAAGTTTTAACATCATGAATTGAACACTGCTTACCCTTTCCAAAAAGATTCCTACCTAACCGCAACTTGACAATTATCTCTAATCGCTGCAATCTAACAGAAAAGGCGAACTTCTAATAAATACCCGAACCGACTGAAATACTGAACAGCCGGACTATCCTCTGTCTAAATACCTACTAGAAATTTATGACACTTGGAAAATTGTGTCTTTTTCAGATCTTTCGGTATTTAGCCCTTTCGTTGATAACGATTTTTAGTTTGAAAAGTAATCAAACACCCTGCTGGTAAAACCAACCCACCCAGAGGATAAGTTATTAATTTAAAAAATATTGTATTTATTAGCATGGCTAATAAATGCTTTAAATATAAATTATTAACTTTGTAATAAATACCATATTTTCAACACCCTTAATCTTTTGTCCGCTTCCAGTAGATGCATAGACGAGTGCATGGTGTTGACTTTTGCTAGACGCAGAAAAAACTCGAAATTTTGTGAGTCTAACTGATATTATTGATGATAGAACTGTGTTAAAGCCTAGTTGACAACAGTTGACATTTTTAAACGTTAATAATAAAACCGTGAAACTTTGCATAGAATTTTTGTTCTTAACTTAACAAAGACTTCACTATAAATTATTTGCCCTTAACTATTACATCTTAACTTCTCTGAAGAAACGTTCAGCATCAAAACTAGCGAATTTACTTTTTACATAGTCTACAAAACCCTCTGTTTCTTTAGTTCGCGGTACTGTACGACTTATTGAATTACGAGTCTTTAAATGCGATATACTAGACTTACTTATTTTTGCCTCAAGTGCTGGTGGATACTCTTTGATAAAATCTATAATAGATTTATAATCTTTAAAACAATCATCTGGTAAACCAAAACGATTTTCAACAGTCAGAGCAAAACTAGCTTTTACAAAATTTCTGATAGCTGTTTCGATATTTGTTTTATATGTTTTTGAAGGCAGTTTATTAAAACTATTCTTGACAAATACCGGAGTATTCACAGTTTCGTTCAACAATCTTATTTTTCTATAAGATTCCACGTCTGTTCATGGTCTCGTGTCTTTAAAGTTTGATTCTTTAGAATCTTCTAAAATACAACGTTTGTTATCAAAATCTAAACTAAATCTACGATCTTTGTATTTTATAATTACATTGTGTCCATATTTATAAACATCTTTAGCACTTCTTAAACTAGTTTGGATAAAT
>NW_026251355.1:0-17474 GCF_024521655.1 Durotheca rogersii
GAGCCGTTATACGAATTCTTTACGATTTAATTCCTATTAAGTACGAGCCCTTCTTCGACGACGTTAATATTAAAGGGCTAATATCGAAATACGATAACTAGGAGGCTTTTCCGGGAATACGACGCTTTATCTTAAAGTACTTAGAGAATATCGACGCCGTCTTTCTAAACTTCGAATTAACCGGTACTATTATTAACGCCGTTAAATCTACTTAATATAAAGGTAGTACGATAATCGTCGGATATCTATGCGGTATAAACGGTAGGAAGTCCTCGGAAGCGAAGATAGTTAAGATCTTAGAATGGAAGTTATATAAGAATATAAACGAAGTAAGGTCTTTTATTAGTATTACGATTTTCTTTAGAATATAGATCGATTATTACGCTATAATCGCTAAACCCCTCTTAGTATTAATACGTAAGAAAGTATACTTTATTTAAGGTATCGATTAATAATATGCTATAAATTCGCTTAAAACTACTCTTATTAACGTACCGGTATTAATTATTTTAGATTATTTTATCGAATAATTAATCCGCGTAAAAGTCGACGTATTAAAAAACGGTTAAGGCTACGTACTAGGTTAGGATAACGATAAAGATAACTTTAAACCTTCGAGATACGAGTTAGGAATCTAAAAAGGGACGGAGTTAAATTATAACGCTACGAAACGAAAGTATCTAGGAGTCGTTAAGTCCTTACGACGGCTTCGAAATTACCTTTACGGTATTTACTTCGTACTTAAAACCGACGCTAAAGTATTAATCGCCTAGCTTAATAACGGATTCTTTAGTTTCCCGGGCGTTATCCTTATTAAGTAAATAGCCTATATTAAGATATTTAGCTTCGATATTTAGTATATACCCGGTAAGAAATATTCCGCTACGGACGGTTTCTTACGTAAACCTAGTAGCCTAAGCGACGACGACGACGATTAATAAGAAGGCGATATAAAGGACTTTATTAATATATAACTTAATATAATATACGCGAATATAGTCGTATTACTTAACGTCGTCGAATAATCTAGCGATAAAGCCCTGCTATTATAACCGCCGGAAGAATAGTCGATAAAGTCGTAAGAGATAGTAACGTTTCTTACGCGATTTTAATTACCTAGCCGATTAAAAGATAACCGATTAGTAGGATATTAAAAGCGATAGACCCGGTTTAAGAAGAAAACGCTTAAATACGTCGTTTCGGAAGATATCCTATAAAGGAAGCCCGAGAAGTATAAAAATATACGACGAATTATCGACTAGGAGAAACTACGTAAAGCTATAATTAAGGATTACTACGAGGATTTCGGTTATAGGAAACGTATTTCGACCTACGATCGGATAACTAAATTATATTATTAGCGCGGTATATTCGAATACGTCGCCCGAAAGGTTAAATCGTATCTTAGATACTAAAAAGGAAATAATACCCGGAAAGTCGATCCCGCCTTATATAACGAGCTAGTTAACGTTCTTACTTACTAGGTAATAAACGTATAATATATATTAATAAATAATAAATTTATCGTAATAATCGAAGTACGAAACGAACTATCCGGTTTTCTCGAAGCCCGAGTTATTAGAAAAATAAATTCTAAGACGATCGCTAAGTTCCTCTAGGAGTAAATATTCCTATAGTACGGCGTACCTCTAGTAATTAAGTATAATAATAATTCCGAAAATAAAAAGAAAGTCCGTAAAGTAATAGAATTAATCGGTACTAGAATTAAAGTCGGTATTACTTATTTCCCGTAATCCTAAGGTATAATCGAGATTAGGTATAAAATAATTCGCGGAAGCCTTATAAAAGGTATAAACGGTAGCGATCGGGGATAGACGAACCTATTAAGGGTAATTATATAAGTAAATAAGACCTCGACGCGTTTATACGGAATGTCGCTATACGAATTAATATATAAACGTAAGGCTATTATCCCGATAGAAACCGTTATCTTAACCTAGCGTATTATAAATTAAAAGAATATCCCGGATTAAGAATCGCTTTTAGTTATACGCGTACGATTAATCGAAAAACGTTAGGAAGATATATTAACCGTAGCTAAGGTTCTAGCGATTAAACATAAGGAAGCTATTCGGTATTAAAACGAAAAGAACGCTTACCGGATACGAAAAGAACTCCTAAAAGCCGACGACCTCGTACTATTATACGATACGCTACGATATATAAATAAGTCGATAGCCGTAAAACTAAAGTACTACTAAAAGGAACCGTACTTAATCGCCGAAGATTTAAGCTATAATCGTTATAAGCTTAAAGAACCGGATGGAGTTACGTTATTATACCCGGTTTTAAGCTATAAACTACGGAAATTTATTTAAAATACTAACGGATTTTAAGAACTAAAGAACCCGGAAGAGGACGAATAGATTATACGCTTATTACCGATTAAATATAAGGACTAGGAATCGACGATTACTAACGACCCCTAAGCTAAAGAAGGCCTAAAGCCTATATCCTCGGTAATCGACGACGAAGAAGAAGAATGGTTAGCTTCGAACGATAAGGTACGAATTATAGTAAAAATATTAAATAAAAAGCTTAAAGGATACGAAGTTATACCTAACGATAAACCCGGATTAAGAAGATCGATCCGACTTAATAAATAACCCTCCTACCATAATACGATAAGGCTATAATACCTTAAAATAACCTACCTATACCGATCGAAGAGTAATAAAGCCTAGGAGCTTAACATATAGTCGCTTTCCTAAGTAAGGGAGGAAAGAAGTTATTCCTATATGGTTATTAAACCGGTAGCCTATATACGAAATTAATACCTTAAATTATAATATTAATAAATACGCCCCTCCCTTATTTCTTACCTTAAAAAAAAGTATATTTCCATAGATTATTAACGCCGATTAACGCGTTCTTATACTTAGATAAGTTATCCTTTGCGTTTATCGTTAGAAATCCGGGATATTAATATCCTAATATTACGTAATTATTATATTTTAATATAGGTATATTTTAGTATTTAAAGGGAAAGTAAGGAAAGTAATTCATATTAATAAAAGCAAAAGAAAAAGAAAAGAAAAGGAAAGGAATACGCGTTTAAAAATAAGCTAGAAGTAACGTATATCCGCCGATTAATACCTTTCTTTTTCTTTCTATCCTTTTACCTTATCCTTTATTTATTAGTTACTAAGAAAACTAAAAACTTATTTACTTCCCGACCCCCGGAAAGTAGCGATCTTCGAGTTTATTATAAATAATAACTCTTCTTCCGTTACTTATATTATAAGCGGGTATACGGCTTAGCTTAAATCCTCTACTAGAGGGGGGTTACGATTTATTCTTACCCGTAGGTAGGTAAACCGCTCGTTCCGGAATTTATAGCGTACCCCGTTAATAAAGAAAAGGTAGATATCGTAAGAGTACTTAAAGATACGATCGGGGGCTAAGGATCGGTAGGAAAAGAAGGGCTATATACCTACGTATTTAGCGGTATCGGAAGAAGCGAGCCGGCGTTCGTAATACTAATAGAGTACCTCGTTAGGTACCTTATATTATTAAACGAATAAGCTAGCGACGTAACGAGGATCCGTCGCTAACCGACGGAAATACTCGCTAACCGGGCCCTTATTATTAATCTTTATAAATAACGTCCGGCGGCGAAAGGATTAAACGTAACGGGCGAGGAATATAACGTAGCTCTAAAGGTAGGTAACCTCTTAAAAGTCCTTACTTATAATCTCTTATACGATATACCGGCCGGCCGCCGGCTTACCTAGAAAATAAAACCGGACGTTACGAATTATCTTATTATTAATTAATATAGCCCTCGATTAATAAATCTTATTAATATTAAGAGCTATATATTTAACGTTATTAGTTTATTATCCGAATTCCTTCGATACCCCGGAGCTACTAGCCGATAATTACTTTCGGGCTTTAGTTTAACGGGCGGGAGTACGGGACGTACGATACCTACTAAGGCTTAGGAATTAATCGATTAACGTCCCGGAACTCCTCGGTAAAGAATAAGCGGCGGAAGGATTCGTCGGGCTACTTATTTATTAGGTTTACCGGCGGCGGTATCGACTTAACCTATTAATACGTTACGGCCTTCCTTTTATCCTCCTTAGCCTTCTTAAACGCCCCGGTAATCTCTTCGTCGGTAATCTCCGTAGCCTTTAACTATTTAAATAGCTTAAAGGCGGACGCCCGGTCTAGTTTAAGGAGTTACTTCTAGATAATAAGGTTTATTATATATATATATATATAAGAAAGAAAGATAGGAACGACGAAATTATAAATCTAGAATTAAGAAAAATCGAAAAACGAATTAAAACGAAGATAAAGGACCTAAGGAATAAAAGAAAGGAAGTAAATCGGAACCGTAGAATAACGAGAAATAAGAAGAAAGGTCGGACGAAAACGAGAGAATTAAATACGTTACCTAGGTCGTAAGTACCATACTTAGGAGAATCTCGATAGTACTTACCTTAGCCTACGTTTAATTACGAGTCTATAAACGTACGTACTTATTACTTTATTAAAAGTATATAATAAGAAGCTATAAGCTAACGCGTCTCTTATTATAGCTTTATACGTACGTAGGGAAACGCGCTTTCCTAAAGCGTTAACCGTAAAGGTATATCTAATTATATCGTTAATACGTCTCCCTTCTTTCCTCTCTTTTTCCTCTTTAGGCATCCTATTCCGAAACCTCCCCCCTTATAATTATTATATTCTTATTAATCTCTAGCCTACCTTTCTTATTATTAATTTAAATTCTTACTTTTACCTTTAACTTATTATCTTTTTCCTTCTCCCTTTCCTAATTCTTTTTATTTATTTTTACGATATCTTCCTCCCGCTCCGCCGGAATCCCTCTCTCCTTCTCCCTCCCTTCCGTCCATAGAAACGTACGTCGCGCCGATCTAGCCGATTTAATTAAACTCCTACGGAAGATTTACGGTAGTAAAGATAACTAAAATAATATAAAGAAGTATTAACTTAATACTTTAAATAACTACGATTCGAGGAAAGGTCCGATCGAATTAAGATCCGATATAGCCTAAGCCTTCCGGCTATCCGCTAATCGATCCCGAACCATGGATTAATAACTATAAAAGTAAACGAAAGTAACCCTAACTAACTCTTTCGTATGTCTCGCCCGTTACGACTACCTTATTAACGAAAATATCCGCGCCCTTTATACCATAACTAACTACGACTTCGAAGGCCGAAAGGCGGCCTTCGAAATAAACCCGTATTAAACGATAAGTTACCGATCGATAGAATCGTTTAACTTCTTAACCCGCTAGTACTTCCTCGATAATCCTACCTTTACTTTAGTCTTTACGATCTATACGGATCTAATAAACCCCGAACGAGCTATTATCGATCCCTTAAAGTTCTTCTAAGCTTACTTCGCCGTAATATTATACCTCCCTAAGCCCCGAAAACTATTTAGCTTTAATATAATTAAGAACGGCGCCTTCGATCGGGCGGCGTACGCGCTCGGCTAGCTACGGCGGGTATAAAAAAACGGTAATCTCGAGCCTAACATAACCCCTTAGTTTACTTATTACGTCGCGTTAATAAACTAATAAGATAGCTTTAGTTACGGTTTTTAAAGCGGCATTCTACCGTATTTTATCTTTAAACGACCGATCGAAGTCGCGCGTTAGGCCTAAAAAAATAAGGGGCTTAACTCCTTTAATATTATAAGAGAATACGCCGAAGTAGTAAAGTAATTTTATAGCGTTCGAATTTTAAAGGGAGGGGTAGGTATCGTTAAACGTCTTCGGTAAGCCGTAAATTATTAAAAGCGAATTAACCTTATTAACGTTATAATATCCGCTTAAAGTACGCCGATTAACGAGTCCCTTAACCGTAAATCCTTCGTTCGGTTTATCGTATAAGCCGAAGTCCGCCGTTTCTTTATAGCCTTAGTACCTAATCCCTCTTATTCCTTCGTATTAACGGACGTAAACCTCCGTTACGATAACCTCGTTAAGGTTATAGCGCGCCTCCTCCTTTTCCCCGGACTAAAAAGGATTAAGGCTTTTTAGTCGGGGGAGACCTTTATACCGTATAAATAAAAAGAAGATACCTAATTAACCCTCGGAACGCGCCCGCTTTCTTATTATTCCCTTAATTAAAAGGACTAGGACGAAATTAAGAAGAAGGTAGCCGAAATAAAAAAGGAAAACGCCGATCGGGCTAGATCGGCGAAGGTAAACTAAGCTAAGTTAGCCATAAAATAATAAAGGGGCCCCTTTATAATATTAAACGAGAAGCTAAAGATACGACGGTAGTAATTAAATAATAGCCGGTAAAATAAAGTTTCGCGGTAGTTTTTAAGGGGAAATATTAATCGGGATATACCGTACTACCCTTTTTAGTTTAATTATTCCTTACGGTATAATTAAACTAAGGAGGCTATAGTAATACGGTAAGACATATCCTCTTAATATATTACGTAATACGTTACGATAGGCCTTATGCTTATATAAAGTAACTATAGCTCCCGTAAGTACGGAATATACCATGCTTATTATTTAGATCATTACCTAGCTAGATTATTATCTTTATTATTTTTACCTTAATTAAAGATTCGTTTTTATCATTAGATTCGTCGTTCTCCGATTAATATATTTATTTTAATTATAGGCGCTTAAGTTACTTCGTCGTACCGCTATAGCCGAATAAGTAACTTTTACGTTTTGCCCCTTTTCTCCTCTTACCTCTTATACCTTCGGGCTAGCGACTACTACATCTCTACGACTAAGGGGCATAGCTAAGATACGATAACTATATTAGATTCCTTACCTTTCGATTAATATAGCGACATTAGTTTCATCTATCCTAGACCATCGTACGTACTATAGTCTTCGATAGAGTATACTTTCGAGTAAACCTATCCGGGTCTCTAGTATCGCGTACGCTCTGCTCCTCCTCAGTATTATACGAGCTTTTCTAATCGGTTAACGCCTAATTAAAATACGATACGTATTCCTTGGACTAATAGTTTAATTATTATAAATAAGTCGACGATAATCCCTTTTATTAAGGTCTAGAACTCCTAACGTATAACCTTCGTTAAAGTAATACGTATAAGGAATAGATCCCGAATAAAGAATCGCGCTAAATACGATACCGGTTATAGCTATAAGCCGGTTTCGACCTAACGGAGGTTATTTAATAGTATTAACGGTATTACCGCTAGGCGCCGTTTTACGCCTATATTAATACTTCTCGCTATATTAATTATTAGTTAATAATATAAGGCTAGCCTATATATAGGTATACTTATTAGCTCGACTTTAATTCCGTTTCCCTAATCCTTTATATCTACGTAGTCTTATTAATATTAATTCCTAGTTCTTTTTAAAACTATCGGTTACTAGTAGTTATTAGTTTATTAATCCTATTTATATTATTAATATAAATATCTATATTATATCGTATACTATATCGTCGAGTCGCTACGCCTAGGTATCCTAAAATACCTCTAATATAATATTATATAGAGAGCTACTTATATATGGCTCCCTACTCCTTTTCGAGTTACTCGCTTACCTAATATAGCTCCTAGCTCGCTTATGTAATATAACTCGTAGCTCCCTATCGTCTATATATAGGTAGCTCGTATCTTCTTTATTAATCTCCTTCCTTTTTAAATAGTTAGTTAATTTACCTTCTTCTTCCTACCTTCCGTTACTCTTAAGAAGCAACCTTAGTACCTACGTAGCTCTCTTAATTTACGTATTAATTATAAGCCCGGTAGTCCTTCTAAGGAGCTAAGTTAACTAAGGTTTTATTATATAAGCTTCCGAGTAATCTTATTATTTATTTCTATCTCTTTAATCTTTCGATTAATCGTTTTTCTTTTAAATATCGCTTTCGTTTTCCTTTCGAGTAATATATCTATAGTAATAACGGGTATTAACAGAAACTTTTCCATTAAGAAGCTACCTATTAATATTAACCTACGTAACTTCGACGAATATCTACGATGGTTTATTACTTTCTAGAATTACGCCGAGTAATTCGATATCTAGAAGAATGTTAATTCTAATATAAACGACTATAAGCTAAGCTCGGCGATACTTTTATTGCTCGAAGAATTTATCGCTTAGGAAAAGGAACGAGCGAGGAAGTAGTACCTCTAAGCTTTCTACGAGTAGGTTAAAAAAGATCTTAAGATTCGTAAGGAGGAGCCGAAAGTTCTAATCGAAAACCCGCGTTACCTCTTTATCGAAGAATATAAGTAATTACTTAAGTAAAGTCGATCTTAGGAGTTTTAAGTTACTATCGCCGGTAAAAGCTACCGAGCTTTTTATTATTAGATTATATTCTCGGTTTTTATTAATTATTTCGAGCTCGTCGGTATATAACTTAAAGCTTAAGAACTTAAGCCGAACGTTTAGAATATTATAAGATTATTCCGCGATTACCTCGCTCTTATCTTTATTATTACGTAAACGTTCGTTCGTTAGGAGTACCGCGAGGTCTTATAAAAGGTAAAAGCGGATACTTTCTACGGAAAGTAATTCTTTATTACCTAGAATAACGCTTACTACCAAGCTCTCGCTTACGATATTAACGAAATCCGAGGCGTATTCGGAGCGAAGGATTTCTTCGAAGTTATTAGAGTTAAGATCGCTTTAAATTAAGTTACTCGCGTAATTATTAAATTAATTACGGCGGACCGGCTTAAACGATAGCTACTTTCCCTTATAGAGCTAGGTAAAGTACTCGGAGCTTTTATTTCCGAGGATAAAAAGATAAGTAAATCGGGCCTTTATATCTTAGCTACGTATTAAAAAGTTACTTTAAGATATAAAGCTAAAGCGACTAGCGTTAATAGCTCTAATAGCTTTAATAGTTCGACCGATAACGCTAGAGCTAATAAGTACCTATGTAATAGATAATACCGTTAGGCTCCGGAGGTATACGCTAACCTTTAATTCGCTATTATCGGTAAGACGTTACGATAAATCTTATATATATCCGACGACGTAAAACTAGCTATTAAATAACGGTATAACTTAAGCGATTTTACCTTATTCCGAGCCCTTATTAAAAGCGACGGATAGAAGGTTACCGCTCTTAGTTAAGGTAGCTCCTCCGGAATTAACCTACCTCGGAATAAGCGTAATAAGAATAATAAGTAGTCCGGTAATATTAACGTAACGGTAATCGATTTACGTATTATTTATATAACCTTTAGCGTAAGGGTATTTTCTACTATAAATTTAATGCGATATCCCCTCTTCGAGAGTATTATTTTCGATAACTACGGAGCTATTTACCTTATTAATAACCGGGATTTACTAGTCGAAGGCTCCTTCGTTTCCGTTAAAGACGGATAAACTATCGAAGCTAATATTACGAGCTTTTTTATTACCGGTATTAATATACGCGTTATTAAGAACTACCTTTAGGATAAGTCGGGTAAGCTTACGATCGACCTTACGCTTAAAAACGTTATTCTCGTTAAAGATTTCTATATTAATATTATTTCCGAAATAAAGCTTCTTATTATTAATATCTAGTATTATAGTCTTAATTACTCTTTTCGCCGGGGGTCGATTAAGAACGGGTTTATTATAAGAAAACTCGAACGTCGTTATAACCTAATATTCTTTAAATTTAAATAGTTTTCCGTTTATTCGTAAGTTCTTTTTATAATATCGCTACGTACGCTTATAATAATATTATATAGCGTAGTATCGCTCGTTATTATTCCGACGACTAAAGGAAGAGAGACCCGATGAAAAAAATCGAGAAATTAAATAAAACCGAGAAAAGGCTCCGAGTAACTTTAGTACCTTAGAGCTAAATACCTAGGCCCGGAGGCGCTTAAAGTACTCGTAAAGTATGCCTAAAATATCGAAATTAACGGTATACCTACGCTTAAGTACGAGTATTATAGGCTTACGATAAATAAGAGAGTAATCTTACGCCGACTATTATTACATCGCTCGCTACGCCTTTTTTAGCGTATATATTAGGATCTATTTAACTTTCCGGAAGAATACGACGGCTTTAAATAAATACTTATTATTAAAGATAAATATAACGGAATACTTTAGGTAAAGACCCTTAAGAATAAATAAAGTTACTTAGTTACGAAGATTATTCGACTCTTTAAAAGATAGGTACGACGATAGTTCTACCTTTCGATCTATAAGCTCCGATACGATAACGAGTAAGTAATAATCGGAATTAAAGGCCTAACCGGATATAAAATCTAGGCTAGAGAAGAAGGCATTAATCTCGAGCTACTACCGGCGAATATTAAAGAGTTAACTAGTAAGGATAAGAAAGCTAGATAGTTTATTATCGTTAAATCGATTAAAATAAGGATAAGAATAAGGCTCCTAGAAAAGCTATGGCTTAAATACGTAAAGGTTACGGCATACCTAATAAATATAAGCCCGAGTTATATATACTATCTTCGCTCGCCTTATAAATTATTTAATACCTAGTTTACCGTTTACTTTAAATAATATATACCTACGCTTATAAGGGAGCTAACGAGCGACCTAAGGCCGGATTAGTACGGAATTTATACGTACGGGTATCGCGCGTATCCTTTATTAAAAGAACGCGTTTAAGATCTCGATAGAAAAGGATTTAAAGTTAAACCGAAAGCTTACGTCGGTTATCTAGTTAGATATTATATATCTAACCTATACCGAGTATAGGTTCTTAAAATAAGGAAAGTAATACTAACTAGAAACGTCGTTTTCGATAAAGAAATATTTTACGATAAATCCGAAGAACTATAAACCGAAAAGCTTACTTAAGAAAAGCTAGACCGAATCGACCTTACGGGTAAAGTTACTAATAATATAACGGAAGCTATTATCGAAGCTCTAGATATCTAAGATTCGTAAGTTCCCTTTATTATAGAGTTTATTAACGAGCTACCTTAACTTAGGAGTAACGAACTTACTCCGAACGATAGTCTAGATATAACTTAGTTTATTAATCCGAACTCGGGGGTAGGTAAACCTAAACCAGAGAAAGCTCCGGAAGAAGGAGAATCCGTTACTTTAATCCAAAAGAAAGTTAGATTTATAGACGATTAACCTTTAAACGATCGACCGTAAACGCCTCTAGACCCTCCGATTTAATCCATAAAAGAATCCTTAGAATTATTCGATTAAGAAAAAGAGATATAAGAATAATTAAAGGCGGAATCCTAAGCTTTAGAGCTAACGGAGCGGGGGAGTAAGGAGAAATCGGATTAACCTAGTAGGCTTTTAAGTCCTAGGCTAATATTAAAGTCTCCTTCGGAACCGTTTAAAGGCTAGAGGGCTCCTACGGGAAGCCCTTCGTAACTAAAGCGAGGTATCGTAACGGAAAATCGCGTAAAAACTAGTACCGATCGGGTAATATATTATCCTAACGGAGCGACGATTAATAAAGAGCTTAATATCCCTCGGAATCGAAAGTAATCCGCTTAATCCGAGCTTAACGAACTAATAAACCTATCCTCATTATTTAGAAAAGAGCGGAGGAAATATAACCGTAAAGTATATCCCCTAGCTACGCGCTATAGCCGGAGGAAGCGAGGAAAAAGTCCCGAAGGGGAGGGCTTAAATAAAGAATAGGTTAATACCGGCGCCTTTATATCGGGCATAGCTTCGAGTAGGTTAATTAATCTATCGAACGACCGTAATTAATACGAATTTACTTCTATATTCTTACCTAATTAGTTCGACGGAACGTAAAACGACTAATCTTTTATTACGTTATATTTAGTTATTATAGCTACCTTTAAATAGGTATAAGCCAAGCGATTAAGCGTAACGCCCGGTAAGATAATAATTTATCGCGATAAACTAATTAAGCTTCTAAAAACGTAGAAAGAGCTTAATAGCTACCCCTTAGGGGATCGTTTTAAGGAAAACGCTAGGTCGGAGATAAATACCTTCTTAAGCGCTAGGGTTTAGAAAGTTATTAATCGCGACTAAGCTTAAATTAAATTAATACCGGTAAAGTAGGTTTTCGATTATAAATTCGATAAAGATAATTATTTCGATAAATATAAATCGCGTTTAGTTACGCGAGGAAATCTCCTTCCGAAGGAGTTACTCGAATTAACGTATATAGTAATACTCGTAATAAAATCTTTCTAAATAATAATAATAATCGCGGCTTATTTTAATCTTAAGGTAAATTAGTTCGATATTAAGAACGCTTTTTTTAACGTAGCTCGACCGAAAGACGACCTAATATTAATCGAGTTACTAAACGGATTTAAATAAGAGGGGAAATACGCGTTCGTAATAAGAGCTATATACGGATTCCGAGACTTACCTTTACTTTAGTTTAGGGAACTCGAGAGTACCCTTACCCGTTTAAGACTCTAAAGCTTTCCGGAAGAATTATATATATTTTATATATTAATAAGGGAAGTATTCGTACTAATATACGTCGAT
Organism: Durotheca rogersii; assembly: GCF_024521655.1. Classification (NCBI taxonomy): domain Eukaryota; kingdom Fungi; phylum Ascomycota; class Sordariomycetes; order Xylariales; family Xylariaceae; genus Durotheca; species Durotheca rogersii. Next base: position 12,432 of record NW_026251355.1, read on the forward strand.
AACCTATTACTTATATACGATAAGAGTAACGATTTTATGGTTTAGAAGGTAGCTTAAGGGTTAAAAACTACCTATGTAATAAAAGAGCTAGGGCTAGTAAGCTAGTATTTAGAAATTCGGGTAATACGTAATCGCGAAAACTAAACGATAACCTTAGTATACGACGCTTACGTCGAAAAGATCGTAAGTCGCTTTAACTTAGCGGATAATAATTAGTTCCTTATAATATTACTACCGATTATCGAGCTTATGAAATTTATAGGCGTCGCGTCGAAGTAATAAATTAAGGAATATTAAGAAAAAGTAAGGTCGTTATTCTATAGCGTAATTATAATCCGCCTAGACGTAGCTTTTACTACGTTATAACTCTCCTACTTCCTTACTAATCCGGAATCTTAATATATAAAAGCCGTTAATTAAGCGATTAAATACCTTTATATTACGCGCTACCTTAGTATTAGGTATAGGGATAAGAGTAATAATATATAAGCGTTATTAATCGCTAGCGACGCTTTTTTCGTAAACGATTTAGAAACTAAAAAATCGTTATAAGGCTATATTATATCGCTTTTTAAAGGCCTGATAATATGGAAGGTAACTCGCTAAGTTATAGTTTCGACGTCGATAACCGAAGCTAAGCTCTTAAGATTAAAGTATATAGCTAAGGAAACGATGGCTTTAAAACGCTTCTTTAGGGATATTATCTTAAATCTAAAGGAGCTATAAATAATTTATAGCGATAACTAATAAATTATTAAATTAATCGTAGAAAATAAGGAAAGAGTTAATATAAGGCTCCGTTATATAAATATATAATACTTATAGCTTCGATAAAAGCGATAAAAGGGCTCCTTCGAGGTACTTTATCTACCTATAAGGTAGATACCGGCGGATGAATTAATTAAAGCTCTTCTTCGTTAATTATTCGAGTATTTTAAATCGTTACTTAACCTCTAAGATATAAGAGGAGAAATAACGATATTAAAGCTCTTAAATAATACGAAAGTAACGTAAGATTTTAATTTAATTATAAGAAGAACTAACTTAAAATAATATACTTTACTTAAAGAACGACGTAGGGATATTAATCTAAAAAGAATTTACGCGTAATAAGACTTCTTCCCTTAACGAAAGAGCTAACTTATATAATAAAGCTAGTATAATATTCTTAAAGCTCCCGAAAATCTAACGACCTTTAGAGCTACCGGCTTTAGTACCTACTCTAAGGTTATATTTATTTTTTAGATTATTTAACTTAGCCGGAGCTAGGGTATTATTAGTTCTACTATTATTAAACCGTATATAATTATTCGAAGCTTAATTTAATAATATCCGGGTTAATAATAGCGGGAATAAAGCTTTAAGCGAAAGTAACTCCTCGTTTAATATTAACCTATATATTTTAACGGAAACGAACGGACCGGCGAGGAGTACGGGTAATTCGCTATCGGTTAACTCTATTACGGACGCGATTACCGCGAGTACGAAAGTTACGAGGGGAACGGGTCGGAATTAAGATCTATCTACGTTTAATAGGAGAGCTATCGTCTTAGGTAAGAGTATCCGTAATCGTTTATTCGCGTAACGATTCGGTAGTAAGCGGTAATATAGGCTAACGTTATTACTCGGGATAATATTAACGAAGTAGTTCCTTTATTTCTTCGCGGAAAGTAGTAGTTTAAAATAATATAGTTAAAAGAATAATCTACGATAAAGAAAGCTCGGAACTTATTACTTTAAAGTTAAGGTCGGTTATTTAAGCGGCGATAAGTCGTTAAGTAGGACGTATAACGCGAAGGTAATTATAATTAATTAGCTTTCGACGAAACCTTATATAACTTTAAGGGATACTTATAAAGCTACGTAAGAGTAGCTACGCGAATAGCGTAAGTAACGGTTAATAAAAGCTAAAGATTAAAAATACTTTCCCGTCGAACGATGCTATATAGCGCTATTAATATACCGATAATAAGGGATATTATTACGCGGGCCGTACTCTTCGGTAATAGCGGAAAATAGCAAGGCTATATTACTATTAGCTCGGGTAGTTCGATCGCTTTTTCTAGACGTAAGCGATAGCTCGGTAGCTCCCTAGGAGCTAAATCGTATTAGAAGCTCTCGAGAAACGCGAGTAATAAGAATAAAGCTTAGTTCGGTTAATTAACGGGTAGTAATAAAAGTAACGATAAGAGCCGTTTCGAATTTAAGAAAGCTACCTTTATTAAAAGCTTACTCTTTAGGCGCGAATATAAAAAAAGGAACCGAGCTAGGAATAAGAATAAAAACGGCGGTAGCGCTAACGCGATAGCGCTTCCTTAGATTTAGTATAGTATCGTTAACGATAAACGAGCGATTACTAGGCTATCCGTAGCTTAGAAGAAAAAGGAGGCCGCCGGCTTTCGTTAAGCGAATAAGCGTCGGCGCGACGGCGGTAATAATAATAGGGGAATTATCTTCCCCGTTCCGAGCTTCCGTAAAAATACCTAGTATATATAACGACGGCTTAATAGGTACTCGGTATTTACCGATAGTTTCCTTAAGAGCTATTAATACGGCGGCGGCCTAGGCTTTCGAAATAAAAGCGATTATTAATTCTTATTCGGTTATAATAATAAGCGCTTAGCGGGATCCCGGGGTAGCTTAAATAACTACCTTTAAATCGCTTCCGGAGTCGCCCTTTATAAAGTTATCCGTAGTTTTTACGTCCCGAGGTATAAACTCGGAAGTATTACTATTATTATCTAGCTTTATAACTCCGTACTCGCGAATAACGCGACGGACTCCCTCTCGCTTTAGATCTTTATATACTTACTTTTATTTAATATAACGGATTCGTTATTTACGGGCCTTACCTTTAAAGCTACTCTCCTTATAAGTCCGTTTACGAGATACGGCTTTAGGCTTTAGTATAACGGGGAGGGCTTTAGGGAACGAAGGAATACGGCGGGTTATACGACGCTCGAGGAAGCGTAGTTCTATAATATTCTATACTATAACTAAACCTCGGTCGGAAATCTAAAGTAAATAATTAATTAAAGGCTTATAACTTATAATAATTATAATATAAGAGCTAACTTATATATCGGTAAATAAATTACTCTCCTTTATCGCGGTATATAAAGAAATTATTAATACCGGTACTAAAAGGGAAGCTACTTATAATAACTACCGAGATATATATATTAACCGCGATATCGTAAGTAAAGCCGTTTAAGCGATCGATAGCGACGTCGAAGAATATATTACGTCGTTTTTCGGCGGCGTTAGAAGTAATAACTAAAGTAGTTTTAACGGCCGCGGGAATATTTAGGATAACGGTAGCTTCCTTTATTACGGTAGATTAAGTAATTAGCTTTACGTATTCGGCCGGACCTTAATCGGGTATAACAAGGTCCTAAGCTCGCTCTTCGACGAGTATTTAGACGTAGTTACGGAATTAATTTATTTTATCGCTTAATATCTTAGCCGCGCTATCGATACTAATAAGGATTTCGTAGGAACTAGGACGGTCGGATATTCTATCGAATTATTAGCTTTTAATTACTTATATCCGTATTAATATTACTAAAAAGTAAGCTTATCTTATTCCTCGCGCTTATTATATTAATATATAGCTTACGCTAATATATTATTATAAGCTCGCTACGATAACGAATAATAGCAAGGGAGTATCGTAATTAAAAGATAACTTACTTAAATAAAGTACGCGCGAATAAAGTAATATATAGGTTATATACGTAACCAAAAGCGATAGGGAATTAAAAAGGAGCGTATCGGGTTAGCTTTAGATATACCTCTATAAAAGAAAAGAGGAAAGGGAAAGAACTACTACGAAAGAGTAGGAGATTTTTCTCTTATAGTATAGGAACTTAAGTATAGGAAGGAGCGTTACCGGATATTAACCTAGTAAAGCTATAAGAGGGTTCGCGTACGATAATAATAATATAAAGCGAAGTAATAGAAGCCCTCGCGAACGTATAACGAATACGGTAAATATATTTAATTAAGAGCTACGATATATTTCTTTTATTAGGATATTAAAAAAGCTAATATAATAATTAATTAAGAGGATACTTTAAGCTATTAGGAGTATTAGATAAAGGCGTAAGTAACTAAAGCGACGAATATATTACCCCGGAAAGCTAGCAAGGCGAGTAAGGCTCGAGCTAACCTAGGACTTTAATTAGGAGGACAGCTAAGTTAACTATCGCGAGTCCTTCGGTTAAGTTATTATTATTATTTAGCTAAGCTCGCTATCGCGAGCCTAGCTAGGGGGTATATTACATAAAGAGCTACTTATATATGGCTCCCTACTCCTTCTCGAGTTACTCGCTTACCTAACATAGCTCCTAGCTCGCTTATATAACATAGCTCGTAGCTCCCTATCGTTTATATATAGGTAGCTCGTATCTCCTTTATTAATCTCCTTCCTTTTTAAATAGTTAGTTAATTTACCTTCTTCTTCCTATCTTCCGTTACTCCTAAGAAATAACCTTAGTACCTACGTAGCTCTCCTAATCTACGTATTAATATAATTATTATTAGCCTTTATCCGGCCTTAGTATTAATAAAGGAATAGCGGGTCGTATAAGTTATTGTAATTTATATTAAGGCGCTCGTACGTCCTTTATATAATAGGTAGATAACTATAAAGGGGCTACCCTAATTATTATAAGCTTTATTTATTTATACGAAATATACTATACTATTAGCGGTTCGAGGAAGCGGTTAATATCGAGGACTAAATACTATTCCGAGTAACGGTAGTATCGCGACGAAAGTTCTCCCGGGTTTTACGGGTTCCTCCGTATAGTAAATAAATAACCATATAAGGGATATCTTAATCGGTATAAACGCGGTCCGATCGTCGTATTATATCGTAATATCGATAACTTAATGGCGTTATAGGTATTAAGGGCTAGGTAATATCCTAGCGGTAGTAGTATCGTAAAAGTTCCCGGGTTTATACGTACCTCCTTATAGCAAATGAATAACTATAAAGCGGGATATTCTATTTAACGTAGAACGCGGACTACTTTACGG
>NW_026251356.1:0-17073 GCF_024521655.1 Durotheca rogersii
ATAACCCTGTAAATAACCCTGTAAATAACCCTATAAATAACCCTATAAAGAGGTATTATTTAGGGGAAACTCTGTTTTTACTAGCTAAAAAACGCGCTATGGGTTCCTAAAAATACGTATACCTAATAAAAACGGCGGGATCTTATTTAAGTATCCTTTTCGTATTTACTATACGCGTTTATTTATACGTTTTTATTCTTATTTATATAATTTTTATTCTTTTCCGTATTTTATAATCTATCCTTATAATTTATCTTTAGTTTAATTAAGATAAAGTTACTTTAAGTTAAAGAATGTCGTACTTACGGAAGAATTTAAGCTATCGAATAATTTATTAATTTACGAAATTACGCTATATCTATAAAAAATTATTTCTTTTGCCGCGAAAATATATACCGTTTTACTTAGGTTAATATTCTATGTTAGTAGTTTATACTTTATCGCTAATTCTATATAGGATTCCCGATCCGATCTTACGCTTAAAACGCTTTAACCGGCTCCGCGATTAAATATTACTTATTATCGATTATATTTTATTATCGCGTAGCCTCGGGTATATAATTTAAGCGCTAAAAAAGTAGTTTTACGCGTAAGTAACGTATTACGATAATAAATTCGAAAACGGCATAGGATAATCCGACGTAATAACGGTAACCCTTCTCCTATTCCTTTACTTTCTTCGTTAATAATATAATTATATTAGCGGATTTAACGGTAGCGTTAGAACTAGCGCCCCGGAGGCGACCTCCTCGAATACTTACGCGAAAGCTAGCTCGTCGAGGCCGACCTTTACGCGCGTTTACGCTAGAATTAGCGCTAGAGTTAGTTCGTCGAGGCCGACTTTTACGTACGCTTACGTTAGAACTAGCGCTAGAGCTAGTTCGTCGAGGCCGATCTTTACGTACGTTTACGTTAGAACTAGCGCTAAAGTTAGTTCGTCGAAGCCGACCTTTACGCGCGTTTACGTTAGAATTAACGCTAGAGTTAATTCGTCGAAGCCGACCTCTACGCGCGTTTACGTTAGAATTAACGCTAGAGCTAGTTCGTCGAAGCCGACCTTTACGCGCGTTTACGTTAGAATTAATATTAAAGTAAGTATAAGTACGTCGAGGCCGACTTTTACGGCTTTTTACGTTAAAACCCCTTACGTTAAAACTAACGCGAAAGTAACCGCGCTTAGCCGACCTTTTAATTAAACCTTTCCCTTAAATACCGCTCGCTCTTAAGAACTTAATAGCGTTTTTAATCGTTAAAGCTCGTTTATAATTAAGCCGTTACGGTAGGAGAAAGACCTCGACGTTAACGTAATTAGCGATACCGATTACGCGATTTTAATACGGTTTTAATTAGCGCTAAAGTAAGAACGACGTAAATACTATAGTCGTTACGGGAAATATTAATTTAATATAAATTTAAATACCGCGAATATTTATAAGCGTTATCGTAATAAAGACTAAAAAAGGCGCGTAAATAAGTCCTTCTTTTTTAACGTAAGTAATTATTTAACTTTAATATCTTTCCTTCTTTTAATTTATTATTAAAGCTAATAATAATCGAAGAACTATTTATTACGCGAATTTACGTAATAATAAATATACTTATAATCCGCGGTTAATAATATAAATATTACGGTACGTTATATTTTATACGTAACGTTAATAAAATATACGATTATTTTTTCTTCTTTCTTAGTATTTTAATATCGTTTTATTACGCCTACGCGAACTAGCGTAAAATCCCGAGTAAATAACCTAATTTCGAACTAAGTTTAAAGTACGCCGGCGCGTTATCGAGTATAGCTTAAGTATTTAAAATATAACTACCCGGGTTATAAAGACTTTAAATAAAATCGCGCCGCGTTAGAAGAGCTACTTAACGACGGTAATGTTTTTAAGTAGCTTAATATTTAAGACTTCGTCGATAACGGTTAAGCGCTCTAGGTTAGCCTACTTATAAAGGGCGACCTAGAAGGATTAAAGGCTTAATACGATAAATTTATTATATTAAACGTTACGTTAAAGTAAATTAAAATAAAGCGTTTAAAGTTAGAATTAAAGGAGGCGCTTATTTCTAAAGGTTATTTCGTTAAGCTTATAGGTACCTATTATTTATTTATGCCTTTTATTCGCTAGACCTTTATTAACGAATTTATACGTTTAACTACGTTATTTTTACTAGCGTTTTCTACCTTATTTCCGCGTAAAGAAGCTAAATTTATATCTCTAAAGTAGCGTAAGATCGATTTCGACGATTAGATATAGTACGTTATACGTTAACGTAATAATCGATTCGCGTAATACCTTACTTTCCGTTTTATCACGCTTAATATACTTATACGCTAGTAAGCGATAGTAATAAGTAAATATTTCGTAAGGAAAAAAGGCGCCTAATAATAATAAATTACGCGGTAAGATCTCGAGTAAGTTAAAGAACCTTAAGAATACCGAGGTTAATGCGTTATTAAGGAGTATTACGCGCGTTATAGTTTATTTAAAGGTACGCGGCCTTTTTAATTTAAACGAAAACGCGAATACGTTACTTTTACTAAGTACCTCGGGATTTTAGCGCTTTTCTTACCTTAAGCCTTATTAATCTTTATTAGCGGAGCCTTTTTTAATATATATTACGCTTTTAAATAACTCTTTTCCCTTAAAATCTAACGCATACGCTTATCCCGCGAGCTATTAAAAATAATCCTTATATTACCGCGTAACATTTTTACGCTCGGAATTAACTCTTCCGTAATAACGTTTTAATTAAGAAGTTCGGCTTACGCGATTATTAATATCGATACGAATTTTAAAGGCGTAAAAATACGTATTACTACGGGTTATTTTAATTCGAAGGTAATTCGTTACTTAATATAACCTCTTTCGAATAGCGTTAAAATTACGCTCGTATTTAAAGCTATTACGCCTTTACGGTTAACCTAAAGCCGCGCCGGCGTTTAAATTAAAATAAAGGTAATTCGCTCGTACTACGGCCTTTAAACGCGCGGCCGTCGTTTCGTTAGCTCTCTTAAATTATTAATCGTTACTAACGCTATAAATACTTTCCCGTATTAAGGAGGTGTAGAGCGTACGCGATGTTGGAGACCCGGATATGTTCACTCGAAAGTATACTCTATCGAAGACTATAGTACGTACGATGATCTAAGATAGATAAAACTAATATCGCTATATTAATCGAGAGGTAAGGAATTTAATATAGTTATCGTATCTTAGTTATGCTCCTTAGTCGTAGAGATATAATAGTCGCTAGCCCGAAGGTATAAGAGGTAAGGGGAGAAAAGAGGTAAAACGTAAAAGTTATTTATTCGGCTATAGCGGTACGACGAAGTAACTTAAGCGCTTATAATTAAAATAAATATTTAATCGGAGAACGACGAATCTAATGATAAAAACGAATCTTTAATTAAGGTAAAAATAATAAAGATAGTAATCTAGCTAGGTAATAAATTCGATAATAAGCATAGTATATCCTATACTTACGGAAGCTAAGTTACTTTATATATAGGGCCTAGTAGGCGTATTACGTAATATATTAAGAGGATATGTCTTACCGTATTATTATAGTCTTCTTAGTTAATTATACCGTAAGGAATAATTAAACTAAAAGGATAGTACGGTATATCCCGATTAATATCTCCCTTTAAAAACTACTACGAAACTCCATTCCTCCGGCTATTATTTAATTATTACGGCCGCGCCTTTAACTTTTCGTTTAATATTATAAGGAGGTTCCTTTATTACTTTATAGCTAACTTAATCCGGTTTACCTTTGCCGATCTAACCCGATCGGCGTTCTCTTTCTTTATTTCGGCTACCTTTTTCTTAGTTTCGTTTTAGCCCTCCTAGTTAGGGGGATAGCAAGGGAGCGGGCGCGTTCCAAGGGTTAATTAGGTATCTCCCTTCTACCTATACGGTATAGAGGTCTTCCCGACTAAAAAGCCTTAATCCTTTCTGGTCGGGGGGAGGGAGGGGGCGCGTTATAACCTTAACGAGGTTATTATAGCGGAGGTTTACGTCCGCTAATACGAGGAAGTAGGGGGGATTGGTACTAAGGCTACCTTTAGCTTAGGGATCGTTAGTAGTCGTCGATTCCTGGTCCTTATATTTAATCGGTAGTAGGCGTATAATTTATTCGTCTTCTTCCGGATTCTTTAGTTCTTAAAACCCGTTAATATCTTAGATAAATTTCCGTATCTATAGCCTAAAACTAGGTATAATAACGTAACTATCCGGTTCTTTAAGCTTATAACGACTATAGCTAGATTTCGGCGATTAAGTACGGTTCCTTCTAATACTTTAGTTTTACGGCTATCGACTTATTTATATATCGTAGCGTATCGTATAATAGTACGAGGTCGTCGGCTTTTAAGGGCTTTTTTCGCATCCGGTAAGCGTTCTTTTCGTTCTAGTACCGGGTAGCTTCTTTATATTTAATCGCTAGAACCTAGCTACGGTTAATATAATCTCCTAGCGTTTCTCGATTAGTCGTACGCGTATAGCTAAAAGCGATTCTCGGTCCGGGATATTCTTTTAGTTTATAATACGTTAGGTTAGGATAACGGTTTCTATCGGGATAATAGCCTTACGCTTATATATTAATTCGTATAGCGATATTCCGTATAAGCGCGTCGAGGTCCTATCTTACCTATATAATTACCCTTAATAAGTTCGTCTATCCCCGATCGCTACCGTTTATACCTTTTATAAGGCCTCCGTAATTACTTTATACCTAACCTCGATTATACCTTAGGATTACGGGAAATAAGTAATACCGACTTTAATTCTAATACCGATTAGCTTTATTACTTTACGGACCTCCTTTTTATTTTCGGAACTATTATTATACTTAATTACTAGGGGTACGCCGTACTATAGGAATATTTATTCCTAGAAGAACTTAGCGATCGTTTTAGAATCTATCTTTCTAATGGCTTCGGGCTTCGAGAAAACCGGATAGTTCGTTTCGTACTTCGATTATTACGATAAATCCGTTATTTATTAGTATATATTATACGTTTATTACCTAATAAGTAAGAACGTTAACTAGCTCGTTATATAAAGCGGGTCGACTTTCCGGGTATTATTTCCTTTTTAGTATCTAAGATACGATTTAACCTCTCGGGCGACGTATTCGAATATACCGCGCTAGTAATATAGTTTAGCTATCCGATCGTAGGTCGAAGTACGTTCCTATAGCCGAAATCCTCGTAGTAATCCTTAACTTATAGCTTTACGTAGTTTCTCTTAGTCGATAACTCGTCGTATGTCCTTATACTTTCTCGGGCTTCCTCTATAGGATATCCTTCCGAAACGACGTATTTAAGCGCTTCCTTCTTAAACCGGGTCTATCGCTTTTAATACCCTATTAATCGGTTATCTCTTAATCGGTTAGGTAATTAAAATCGCGTAAGAAACGTTATTATTTCTTACGACTTTATCGATTATTCTTCCGGCGGTTATAACGGTAGGGCTTTATCGCTAGATTATTCGACGACGTTAAGTAATACGACTATATTCGCGTATATTATATTAAGCTATATATTAATAAAGTCCTTTATATCGCCTTCTTATTAATCGTCGTCGTCGTCGCTTAGGCCGTTAGGTTTACGTAAAAACCGTCCGTAGCGGAAGTATCTTCTTACCGGGTATATATTAAATATCGAAGCTAAATATCTTAATATAAGTTATCTACTTAATAAGGATAGCGCCCGGGAAACTAAAGAATCCGTCGTTAAGCTAGGCGATTAATACTTTAGCGTCGGTTTTAAGTACGAAGTAGATACCGTAAAGGTAGTTTCGAAGCCGTCGTAAGGACTTAACGACTCCTAGATACTTCTCGTTTCGTAGCGTCGTAATTTAACTCCGCCCTTCTTTAGATCCCTAACTCGTATCTTCGAAGGTTTAAAGTTACCTTTATCGTTATCCTAACCTAATACGTAGCCTTAACCGTCTTCTTAATACGTCGACTTTTACTCGGATTAATTATTCGATAGTATAATTTAAAATAATTAATACCGAGTACGTTAATAAAAGTAGTCTTAAGCGAATCTATAATATATTATTAATCGATACCCTAGATAAAGTATACTTCTTACGTATTAATACTAGGAGGGTTTAGCGACTATAGCGTAATAATCGATCTATATTCTAAAGAAAACCGTAATACCGATAAAAGACCTTACTTCGTTTATATTCTTATATAACTTCTACTTTAAGATCTTAACTATCTTCGCTTCCGAGGGCTTCCTACCGTTTATACCGTATAAATATCCGACGATTACCGTACTACCTTTATACTAAGTAGACTTAACGGCGCTAGTAATAATACCGGTTAATTCGAAGTTTAAGAAGAACGGCGTCGATATTCTTCTAAGTACTTTAAGATAAAGCGTCGTATTTCCGGAAAAGCCTCTTAGTTATCGTATCTCGATACTAGCCCTTTAATACTAACGTCGTCGAAGAAAGGCTCGTACTTAATAAGAATTAAATCGTAAAGAATTCGTATAACGGCTCGGAAAAAAGCGGTAATTAAGTTCGTCGCGCCTTATAGTAGAGTCGTTATACGTAAAAGGCTAATAGAAGTAACGAACGTAGTTAGGTTACGGTTCGTTTCCGCTAGCGTTACTTAGTCGTACCTAGAGAAAAAGTCGACGACTATAAGGATTAAATATATAACGAATTCTTAGGTAAAGAAGTCTTCTATCTCGGGATAGGAAGGCGTCGCGAATAATCTAGGCGTTAAGTTTTATCGTAGAAGTTAATAAGTCGTAAATTACTATCTTTCTTTCTCGACTACGAATTACGTATTTCGATAAGGACCGTAACTTCTTTCTAGGATTCCGTTCTTTAGTCGTATACGTAAGACTTCGATTATTCGTTCCTTAAGGGATACTAGATAAGGATATCCTTAGCCTACTAGGCGTTATATAGTACCGTCCTAATCTTATAATCGGGGTAAACCTTAGGTCGGATTTTCCCGATTTTAAAGAAATCCTAAGCTAAGGCTATCTCTCTTCGGTATAGGATCTTAATAAGTACGTCTTTCTTTAATCGGTTAGTTCCGTATTTAATAAACCTACTTTAATAGCGTTAAGTCTTTCCGTTATTAATCTAATACCTCGGGAGTTACTAGCGAATCTTAGTATAATATTCTTATAGGATTTATCGCGCTATAATATACTCTAGCGTTCGTACTTCGACTTAACCTTCCTTATTACTTAATCCTTTTAATCGAATATTCCTAGCGGTATCTAACCGTTTAACGGTACGTTATCTACGGGCTAAACTTTACGCGACTTAAGGCTTATATATAATATTAACTAAAAACGTACGTTTAGCTTAATAATTAATTCCGAAATAAGGACTAGGTCTCGCTTATATTATTTCGATTCTTACGTCGTATATCGAATTACCTTCGTAACGGCTTTACTAAAGACGTAAAGGAATTCTTCGTCGCTTAATCTAACGATCGCCTTATCTCCTTATCTAAATTAAGTTCGAGGGCCGACGAATCCTTAGCTTCGGAGATAGGTATTACCTCTATATCGTCGTTATAAAGGCGAGTATAATTAATTTTAGCTTAAAGGACTAGCGTCGGTTTCTAGGTACTCGGCTAGGAACGCGTTTTCAGGCCTATATGCGTTATTAAAGCGGCCTAGGGTATTAATAGCATTTAGTTTTCCTAATCGCCGAAGTATAAGGCTTAGTAACGTATCGCTTCTTAAGTTAATAACGAAAGGAACTATTATCCGGGCCGAGCTAAAGTTAACGGTTCCTATAAAGGTACTTCCGTCGAATTCGAGTTTTATACGGGACTAGAAAATAAAGTTTATACTAAGTAATAAGGAGGTAACTAACGAACCTATCTTTAACGACGTAAATCGGTAAGCGAAGGTAATAATCGGTAAGCTAAATAAAACCGTCGATTATTCCTATATATAAGGTCTCTATAAAGGATTTAAAACCTCGCTATATCGCCTTAGTACCGGTTATAAGGAAACGCTACTTCTTTATATAGCTTTCTACGATTATATTAAATTACGCCCTATATCGATTACCGTAAATACGAGAGCTTCGTTCCTCGTTAGGTCCTACGTTAACTACTAGCTTAGGGAAGGGCCGGATATAGTTTTTAATATCCTTCGCGATAATAGAATTTACCGCTATTCTATTCGAAGGATTAGTAAACGAGGCGGTAGTTTACGGTACGCTAGGTATCTTAACGCTTTCTTCCCGATCCTTTTATACTTATTCCTTTATAATCTTAATAACCTTAGGCTAACCTTCGTTAATTTCTATAGCGCGTATCGTAAGGTACTTAACTACTTATTTCGAAAACCCGGGTATAAACTTAATTAGGTCGTCCTACGAAACCTCGAAGCAGTTTCCTATTATTCTTATTAATCTTATCTAGCTAAAACTCTCTTAATAACTCGTTAATAATCTTAGCCTTCCTAGCTAAGTCGTTCGTATTCGAAGTAGCGTTCTTACCGGCTTTAGTCGGTTTACGCCTAGGCTATAACGATAGGACTTCTATATCCTCTTAATCGGGTACTTCTCTTTCGATATACTCGCCGTTAGAACCTCTAGCTCGCTTAACTACGTTAACTTCGACTTAAGTCCGTTTTAATAATACCCTTATAATAATAAATACCTTCGTCGTCGATAAGACCCTTAGTTTAATTATAACCTAAGATCCCCGTCTCGTATAATTCGTAGTTATATTTACGTTCGATTATTTAAATAACGTTAATCTCCGATATAGCTTCTTAATATCTTTTCCTACTTTAATATTGACTTCCTCGTTTTTAAAGTATCGTAGGTTAAGGGATATAAGCTTTAGCTTTCCGGTTAAATAATAATATACTATCTTACGTACCTACTTCTAGAGATTCCTTACTTTAGTATACGTAAAATAAGATATAATAAGCGATCGGTTCTCCTTTACGCTTAGCTTAAGTAATAATCGATCCTAGGACTAGTATTAATTCCGACTTATCCGGGTTTCCGTTTTCGAGGTAATATAATCGCTTATTACTCTTATAATAGAACCTATTCTAGGTTATATTTATTAGTAGCGAATAACGGCTATAGTTATAAAGCCGATCGAAAGTATTATAAAACTAATATTTAAATTCCTTATAATTATTCGTTTAAGTTAATAAAATCCTACTACGTATGCCTCGGTAATCTAATATAGTATTACGTTTAAAGCTTACTAAGGTCCTTCCGTTAATTTATAGGTTATAAAGACTTAGGTTTCGAACCGCGTTTACTAAGAACGGGTTTTCCTATTAATATTATTAATCGGCGCCGTATATACCCCTAGGACCATAAGAGCTACTATCCTAACGGTAGTTCTACGAAGTTATTTTTATCTCCAGAGCGTTAAGTCGGTCGTAAAAGGCCTATATACTAACTTCCTAACTAATACTTAGGTAGCCGTAAGAGGATCTAAGCTACGAAGGAGGCGGTAGTAAAGGCATTTAGAGGCTAGGAGTTATTAATCGTTAAATTATTTACATTATAAGCTTCTCGGGTTCTTCGAAAGTTACCGTTTTCTACTATCGTCGTTCTTCGGCTTAGGCCTTATCGGTAATTTATACCATTATACGACGTTCCGCTTACTTATAAAGCTAAGTATAAAGAGTCCGGTAGTCGATATCTCCGATCTTATTATAGTTATAATCTCCCGTTTTATAGAACTTTATAATTAGGGATATCCGGAGTTTATCGGTTAGGTATCCTACTTTCTAGGGAAGCTTTCCGTTATCGTTTACGAGCTTGAAAAAGCGTTTATAGTTTATAAGATACGTAAAGATCGCCTTAAGATCGCTAATTACGTTGCCTCGTTCTAGTTATACGAGTTTACGTTTAACGTTAGCTTAGCCTAGTTTATCGGTAATCCTAAAACGGTACTTTCAGGGCTATAACGATAACTCTTTAAATCGTTTAATCCTTCGTAACGTCGTTAATACGCTTCCTAATGATCTTAATCGTAATTTATTCGCCGATCTCCTTAATCTTATCGTCGTCGCTTATACGGTAGCGGTTAAATAATCGATCTACCCTCTCTAGTTATTAGGTTACGTTATATTTATTAAACTTAAGCCTAGGGTAATCGGTAGGGTTAGGAAATCTAATGGCTAGCATTACGATAGTCGGCGTAACTACCGGTATATTCTAGTTACTAAAGGCCCCGTTATTACTATTCTAAGATAATACCATAGGATTAGCGGGATAAGTATAGAGCCGCGGTTAAGGGGTAGCTAAGTAGGAGTTTTATCGTCGTCCTCCTCTTTCTTCGGGCGGATATAAGGAACGGAAAGCTAGTATCGACTCTTAAGGTCTTTATTAGTAGTTTAGTCTTTATTACTTCGGGTCCTAACGGCGATTTATTCCGTTTCTTAACTACGGATTCCGTTTAATCTATCGGTACGAGGTATAAAGTAAAAAGGAAGGTAGTAGGAGTCTTATTATCTAATATAAAGGTAAAGATATAATAGCTATTATTTATATCCTAATACTTTTCCTTTAGTATAGGTATATTACTATTTATTATACTATCCCGATCGATAGGGTCCGGATATTATACGAGCTTCTCTAGTCGGCTAACGCCTAACTAAAGTACGATACGTATTCCCTAGACTAATAATTTAACTATTATAAATAAGTCGACGATAATTCCTCTTATTAAGGTCTAGAACTCCTAACGTATAACCTTCGTTAAAGTAATACGTATAAGGGATAGATCCCGAGTAAAGAATCGCGTTAGATACGATACCGGTTATAGCTATAGGCCGGTTTCGATTTATCGGGGGTTATTTAATGGTATTAACGGTATTACCGCTAAGCGCCGTTTTACGCCTATGTTAATACTTCTCGTTATATTAGTTATTAATTAATAATATAAAGCTAACCTATATATAGGTATACTTATTAGCTCGACTTTAATTCCGTTTCCTTAATTCTTTATATCTACGTAATTTTATTAATATTAATTCCTAGTTTTCTTTAAAACTATCGATTATTAGTAGCTATTAGTTTATTAATTCCTATCTACGCTATTAATATAAATATTTATATTATATCGTATACTATATCGTCGAATCGCTACGCCTAGGTATTTTAAAATGCCTCTAATATAATAAGTTATTAATATCTATATATTTAATTTATATCGATTAATAGGTTTAGAGGGAAAAAGAAGCTATCGTAAGGTCGATTAGGATATAATTATTATTAGCCTTTATCCGTCCTTAGTATTAAGTAAAGGAGTAACGGGTCGTATAGGTTATCGTAATTTATACTAAGGCGCTCGTACGTTTATTCTATATAGTAAATAAATAACTTATAAGGAGCTATCCTTAATCGCTATAAGCTTTATTTACTCGTACGAAATATACTATATTATTAGCGGTTCGAGGAAGCGGTTAGTATCGAAGGGCTAAGTACTATCCTAGTAGCGGTAGTATTACGACGAAAGTTCTCCGGGTTTTACGGGTTCCTTCGTATAATAAATAAATAACCTATACGAGGGATATCTTAATCGGTATAAACGCGGTTAGTCGTCGTATTATATCGTAGTATCGATAGCTTATTAGCGTTATAAGTATTAAGGGCTAGGTATTATCCTAGTAGTAGTAGTATCGTTATAAAAGTTCCCGGGCTTATACGTACCTCCTATAGTAAATAAATAACCATAAGGCGGAATACTTTATTTAACGTAAAACGCGGGCTACTTCGCGGGTTAAATAGCGGCGCCGACGGCGATCGGTATCCTTTAAATCCTAAGTAGCGTAATAGAAACTCCGTAGACTAAAGGTTAAGGGATCGAAAAAGTTATAAGGTAGTCGCTACTAAGAGGAGTAAAGCGTACGCGATACTAAAGACCCGGATAGGTTTACTCGAAAGTATACTCTATCGAAGACTATAATACGTACGATAGTCTAAGATAGATAAAACTATATCGCTATATTAATCGAAGAGGTAAGGAATCTAATATAGTTATCGTATCTTAGCTTATATCCCTTAGTCGTAGAGATATAGTAGTCGCTAGCCCGAAGGTATAAGAGATAAGGAAAGAAAAGGAGTAAAACGTAAAAGTTACTTATTCGGCTATAGCGGTACGACGAAGTAACTTAAGCGCCTATAACTAAAATAGATATATTAATCGGAAAACGACGAATCTAATAATAAAAACGAATCTTTAATTAAGGTAAAAATAATAAAGATAATAATCTAGCTAGGTAATAAACTAAATGAATAAGCATAGCATAGTCCCGTACTTACGGGAGCTATGAGTTACTCTATATAGGCATAAGGCCTATCGTAGCGTGTCACGTAATGCATTAAGAGGGCATGTCTTACCGTACTACTATAGTATATTACCTCCGTATTAATAAGCATAAAACGCGAAAAGCGGGATAAGGTAATAGCGTTTTACTACCTCTAGAATACCGATTTCTTTTCCCGCGGCCGTACCGCGCCTACGCCGAGATTATTATACGGCCGTATAAAACCTAATAATTATTTAAAGCGTAACGTAATAACGAATAATTAAACTAATATAATCGAATCATTACTTTTACTTAGTTAATTAATATCGATATTTCGCCTTATATTAGCGTAAAAGCTGTTATAAATTACGTAACGAAGTATTACTTTAAAGTAGAAATTAAGACCGATAGTTATAGCGTCTTTATTAAATAGATCCTCTTAAAGGTCTCTAGCGTAAATCCTTTTCTTTTTTTTATATCGAAGTTAATAAATAAATTAATCAGGGAGCGAGATTATTTTACGTAAGAGGTTTATTATATTATATAAGTTACCTTTAAAACTAATTCGCGTATTATACGTAACGTAGATTACCGGCCTTTAACGGAATAAGATTATAGCCTCGAGTTCGGCTCTAACGACGTTTCTAACGGGCGTAATACTTATAAAAAGTATCTCTAACGCGATTTAAAGGTACTAGAGGTTATTAAATTAAGCTTCTTTCACTTCGTATCGATCTAGAATTTTAATAAGTCATACGCTTGCGATTAGCGTCCTTTTTAACGTAACGTAGAAGAATGTATATTTAATTATTACCCTATCTATCGCGTAAATAAAGGCCTTAGCGAGCTAGAGTCGTTTTACCGCGTTAAGCTTATATTAAATTATTCGTATATTAACGAGAACGAGCTACTTTTAATTAACGGTACCTAATTTCTAACGCATATATTAACGTATACGCGATATTAAGTAACCTATTAATACGAGGATAACTACTACGGCGATCTTCCCGGACCCGACGAAGAGGAGTTCGAGCTTTTAAAAAAAAAAAGTAGGCTTTAAACGAAGAGGACTAGGCTAAACTAACGCGTCTACTCCCGAATTAAGCGCTTACGTAGGAAATATTTAACGTACTTAGGAATAGAAATATCGACGTAAACTACGATTAAGCTATATACGTAGCCCGATATAAGTATCCTTACTTTTACGATTCTATTTATTAACGCAAGATAATAAGTACTACGGATACGCCGGAATAAAAAATCGTTCCCTTAAATACCCGTAATACGCTAAATCCGGAATAAAGGTTAATTTACGATATCGTTCTTAATTACGTATAAAGTCGTAACTAAAACTAGCTCCTATCTTAAATCGACGGTAATAGCGGTACTAGAAAATCGTATCTAATTAAGATTTTAGCCTCTTACGTTCGTTAGGTTTTTAACTTAAGACTCGGTAACCCTTACTATCCTAACTAGCGTTACGAGTAATAACATTCGCGGAAAGACGATATATTCTTTCTTTCGTTTATCCGTAAAGCGTAGCTTTAAGCCGCTCTTTAATAACGCTCTCGCTAAGGTATAACGACGCCTTATTAACTTTCGCTATTTAATTATCGACGAAAAGAATATATTAAAGCTACGTATACTAAGGAGGAGCAGAGCGTACGTGATACTAGAAACCCGGATAGGTTTACTCGAAAGTATACTCTATCGAAGATTATAATACGTACGATGGTCTAAGATAAGTAAAACTAGTATCGCTATACTAATCGAGAGGCAAGGAATTTAATGTAGTTATCGTATCTTAATTATGCCCCTTAGTCGTAGAGATATAGTAGTCGTTAGCCCGAAGATATAAAAGATAAGGGAAGAAAAGGGGTAAAACGTAAAAGTTACTTATTCGGCTATAGCGGTACGACGAAGTAACTTAAGCGCTTATAACTAAGATAAATATATTAATTAGAGAACGACGAATTTAATAATAAAAACGAATCTTTAATTAAGGTAAAAATAATAAAAATAATAATCTAGTTAGGTAATAAATTCGATAATAAATATAATATGTCCCGTACTTACGGGAGCTATAGTTACTTTATATAAGTATAAGACCTATCGTAGCGTATTACGTAATATATTAAAAGGATATGTTTTACCGTATTATTATAGCTTCTTTAGTTTAATTATATCATAAGAAATAATTAAACTAAAAAGGATAATACGGAAGTCCCGATTAATATCTTCCTTTAAAAACTACCGCGAAATTCTATTCCTTCGGCTATTATTTAATTACTACGGCCGCGCCTTTAACTTTTTATTTAATATTATAAAGAGGCCCTTTTATTACTTTATAACTAACTTAGCCCGGTTTACCTTTACCGATCTAGCCCGATCGGCGTTCTCTTTCTTTATCTCGGCTACCTTTTTCTTAGTTTCCTCTTAGCCCTCTTAATTAAGGGAATAATAGGGGAACGGATACGTCCTAAGGGTTAATTAAGTATTTTTCCTTTACTTATACGGTATAGAGGTCTCCCCGGACTAAAAAGCTTTAATCCTTACTAGGCCGGAGGAAAGAAAGGAACGCGTCGTAACCTTAACGAGGTTATCGTAGCGGAAGTTTACGTCCGTTAATATTAAGGAGTAAGGGGGGTTAAATATTAAGGCTATAAAGGAACGGCGGACTTCGGCTTACGCGATAAACCGGACGGAGGATTTACGGCTAAGGAGCTTACCGATCGGCGTACTTTACGCCGAGGTTATAACGTTAATAAGGTCGATTTACTTTTAATAATTTACGGCTTACCGGAGACGCTTAACGATATTAATCCCTTCTTTTAAAACCTAAACGTTATAAAATTATTCTATTACTTCGGCGTATTTTCTCTATAATATTAAGAAAGTCGAGGCCATTATTTCTTAGGCTTAACGCGCGATTTCGATCGGTCGTTTAAAGATAAAATACGGTAAAATACCGCTTTAAAAACCGTAATTAAAGCTATCTTATTAGTTTATTAACGCGATATAATAAGTAAACTAAGGGGTTATACCGGCTCGAAACTACCGTCTTCTTAGGCTCGCTATAATTAACCGAGCGCGTACGCCGCCCGATCGAAGGCGCCGTCCTTAACTATATTAAAACTATATAATTTCCGGAGCTTAAGGAGGTATAGCGCTACGGCGAAGTAGGCCTAGAAAAACTTCGTAAGGTCGGTAATAACTCGTTCGGGGTTTATTAGATCCGTATAAATCGTAAAGATTAAAGTAAAGGTAAGGTTATCGAGGAGGTATCGGCGGATTAGGAAATCGAACGATCCTATCGATCGATAGCTTATCGTTTAATACGGTTTACTTCGAAGGCCGCCTTCCTACTTTAAGGTCGTAGCTTATTATAATATAAAGGGTACGGATATCCTCGTTAATAAGGTAGTCGTAACGGGCGATATAAACGAAAGAATTAGCTAGGGCTACCTTCGTTTATTCCTATTATTATTAATCCATAGTTCGAGGCCGATTAGCGGATAACCGGAAGGCCTAGGCTATATCGGATCTTAATTCGATCTAGCTCCTCCCCGAATCGTAATTATTTTAAATATTAAGCTAGTATTTCTTTATATTACTTTAGTTATCTTTACTACCGTAAATCTCCCGTAAGAGTTTAATTAAGTCGGCTAGATCGGCGCGACGTACGTCTTTATAAACGGAGGGGAAGGAGAAGGAAAAGGGGATTCGGCGGAACGGAAGGAAGATATAATAAAAATAAAAAAAAGAATTAAGGAAAGGAAAAGAAAAGATAATAAATTAAAGGTAAAATAAGAATTTAAATTAATAATAAGAAAGGTAGGCTAGAGATTAATAAGAATATAATAATTATAAGGGAGGGTTTTCGAAATGGGATATTTAAAGAAGAAAAGAGAGGGAAGAAGGAAGACGTATTAACGATATAGTTAAATATACCTTTACGGCTAACGCTTTAGGAAAGCGCGTTCCCTACGTACGTATAAAGCTATAATAGGAGACGCGTTAGCTTATAGCTTCCTATTATATACTCTTAATAAAGTAATAAGTACGTACGTTCGTAGACTTATAATTAAACGTAGGTTAGGATAAGTACTATCGAGACTTTCCTAAGTATGGTACTTACGACCTAAGTAACGTATTCGATTCTTCGTTTTCGTTCGACCTTTCCTTATTTTCGTTATTTTACGATTTCGATCTTTTCCTTTCTTTTATTTCCTAGGTTCTCTATCTTCGTTTTAATTCGTTTTTCGATTCTTTTAATTCTAGATTTATAATTTCGTCGTTCCTATCTCTCTTTCTTTTATTATATATATATAATTAAACCTATTATCTAGAAGTAACTCCTTAAATTAAACCGAGCGACCGTCCTTAAGCTATTCGAATAGCTAAAGGCTACGGGGATTACCGACGAGGAGATTACCGGGGCGTTTAAAAAAGCTAAGGAAAAAAAAAAGAAGCCGTAACGTATTAACGGGTTAAATCGATACCGCTACTAATAAATCTAATAAATAAGTAACCCGACGAATCCTTCCGCCGCTTACCTTTTACCGAGAGTTCCGGGACGTTAATCGGTTAATTCCTAAGCCTTAGTAGGTATCGTACGTTCCGTACTTCCGTCCGTTAAAACCAAAGCCCGAACGAAAGTAATTATCGGCCGGTAGCTCCGGAATATCGAGGGAATTCGGATAATAAACTAATAGCGCTAGGTATATAGCTCTTAATATTAATAGGATCTATTAATCGAAGGTTATATTAATTAATAATAAAAA
>NW_026251357.1:0-16813 GCF_024521655.1 Durotheca rogersii
TAGAGTGTTTAAAAGCTAAAATTGAAAATGAGGGTTTACTTATAAATGTTGAAAAAATCATAGATTTAAAAGAGTTACATAAAAATGCCTTTCGAATGTTAGACCCTATTATTTCGAGCCGGTTAAAAAGTACAGGTCTTAAAGCTTTATTAAACACTGTTTGTGGTTATGATAGTGAATATGAATTGCTCTCATCAAGTCATAAAATTAACGAATTGTTATCAATAGCTTTATCAACCAGTGCTTGTATGTATATTAAAATAATGAATAAAACTGAATGTAGTTTGAAAGAAGATATGTTTAATTTCAAAGACCCGCCATCGGAATCTGAACGAAAGTCTTATACCGAGGATTGTTGTAAAAAATTGTCTGTGTTAATTAACATCTATAGAAATTTTGCCTTTAAAGAAAAGGATTTATTAGTCGAAGAAATTCGTAAAAAACTGCTATTAGATTCTGTTAAAAATTATCAAATGGAAGATTGTATAGTTTTCGTATTTCCTAAATGTTCAGTCCAAAGTGTTATTAAATATACCGACAAATACTCTAGCGACGATCTGATACGAGATAGTGAAGAAATGACTAACAAATATTTGAAAGAAAGTCTTAAAGAATTTTTAAGTTTAATAAAAGAAATAACTCCGTTTGAAATGGATAAACAATTATTAAAAAGAATAACCGAGTGTAATAATAAACAAAAATCTATTTTAAATTTAAAATTAGGTTTAAAAACTTGTGAAAAATTAAGTATAAGTATATCTAGAAATCTGTATTTATGTATGCACGAAACTTCTGCAGATTTAGGAATGTTGTCAGATTTTGATATATTTAAAAACAAGCTTGACATAGTTGGTAGATCTTTTGTGACTTTAGGTCGACCTTTGGAATTAGAAAATCATAAGGTTAAAGTACATATTAGAGATACTATTTTACTAGCTCCTCAGGGGGTTAAAAGTCTAGCCGCTGTTGGTAGTATTTATGGTGAAAATTATAAGAAGATAGATATTGGGTCGTATAGAAACGGTAATATGAAAAAACTTTTGAAAGATAAGCCATCATTATTTGAAGAGTATGCACTAAAGGATTCAGAAATAACTTTAAAACATGCTTGTCAAATGGAGGAAGTTTTTCTAACAGTCGATAAAATTGGTATACCATTAACACTATCAAGTCTCGGAAAATTATATGTTATAAAAGAATGGAGAAAACAAAATTATTTAGGATATCAGGTTCGAAAAGATATTATGATTGGTAATTTGGTGAGTAAAATAACTCCAAAAATAGCTCGCGGGACTTTATTAACAAGATATTTAACTAATTACATAGAGGGTTATAAAGGAGGTCGTAATGAATCTTTTATGTATGGTATTGATAGAATAGAAAACGAGGGTTATTCATGGTTTGATTATGACCTAACAAGTGCTTATACAACCGTTATGTGTGCTTTAGGACAACCCGATATTAGAAAAGCAAAAAGAATTAACGAACAACAGATAAAGCTAATGACCGATCGTGAGTTGGTACTTAGTTATATTATTTTAAACGTTAATTTTAAATTCGGCAAAAATATTAAATACCCTAATATCCCAACTAGTGTTAATGACGATGTTGAAATATATCCATTAGAAGGTAGTAGTTGTATTACCGGTGTTGAGTATGTAGTAGCTAAAAACATGGGTTGTGATCTAAAGGTTTTAGACGCTGTCGAAATACCTTTTCAAAAACCTAAAAAGGATGAAAACGATAATAACGAACAAAACGAAGAAGATTATTTAGAATACCCATCACCCTTTCGAAAAATAATCATTGATCTACAAGCAAAACGGAGAGCTCACCCTAAAAAGACTTTTTATAACTATTATTATAAAGAAATAGGTAATTCTATTTATGGTCAAACGGCAATGGGTCTTAGTGGTCGGAAGGGATATGATATAAAAATCAAAAGGTTTGTTCGAATAGAGGGTGGAATATTATCGAATCCTATTATAAGTAGTTATATTACAGGGTTCACGCGCGGTATTATAGGTGAATGTTTAAATAATATAACCAAACTAAAAGGTAACATAATTTCAGTAACGACTGACGGGTTTATTACCGACATTGAAAATCTAGAAGATAAATTATTAGAATTGAATAAAGATAAGATACCGTTGTTATTAATATATAAGAAATTGAGAGGGATGTTGACTAGTGTTAATGGAGAAACGCCAGATTACAATGGTTTAGAAATAAAACATATTGAATCAAAAGGGATAATTTCGTGAAAAACTCGGGGTCAACTAGGTTTTAGCGAGGGAGGTATTTCAGCGGCAACAGGTTTTCAAACACGATTTTTAGAAAGAGAATACTTAATAAAAGAATTTTCAAACCGTATAGAAAGGGGTGATTACGTAACGGAATTTATACAAACTAGTTTGAGAAGTGCTTCTGATATTTACAGAAGAGGTGGTCATGTTGTTGTAAAATATCAAGATAGACGTTATAGTTTAGAATTTGATAATAAAAGAAAAATAATAGATGTTGAAGGTAAGGGGTTCTTAGATTCAAAACCATGGGAATCTACAAAGGAATTTGAGAGAATTCGAATTATTCAACAAGTTTTAAATAAACCTAAGTTTAATAAGGAATTAAATTTTATGGGTTTTGTACCACAGCATACTAAAACATATAAAAGCTATATAGAAACTTCGGTACGTAATTTTATAAAAGCTTTATTGAGTCAAAATTCAGAAAGTCGTTATGGAATACCTGACAATTATTTAAAATCTTATAAAGAAATCATAGACTTTGTACACAAACACGAACCAGCACGAGAAGTTAAGCTTTCACTAAGTCAGATATCAAATTTGAAAACACGTAAATGTATCTCAAGAGCTGTACCTCGAACGAGAGAAAATGAAAAATTTGTTGAATATGTTAAAGGATTTATACCTACCTTCGATAGTGAAAAATTCTTTCGTGAATTAAGTCCAGAACGTGTAAAAGAATTGCGTAAGTTAAAAGAACTTACTAATAATAAATAACTAATTTAAATAATAGTTCATACAAAAATTATATAGTAGTACTGTTTCCAAATTTTGAATAATTATTGAATAATTTTGAATAACTAAGTTCAATTTTTCAGGCTTTGAAACGAATTATTTAAAATGAAGATATGGTATTAATAAGTTTAAAGAATACTAATAAATTTTTGTATTTATACGTCTGAGTTCACATTTCATGAAAAAGTCCGAAAACTCGTGAATTTATCAAATGTGAAGTACATGGACTCGTCTATGCATCTACTGGAATCGTACAAAATTTCGTTGCGACCCTATGCAGATATCTGTCTTGGGCAAAGATTTTGAGTATTCATTTAAATATCTTTAAAGTTTTTAGGATCTATGAAAGCTAGTTTTAATTATAGTTAGACGTGACTTAAAACGCAATCTTACCAATAATAAAACAATGATTGTTAATTCTTTAGAATTATCTTTATTAATTTATTATTGGTTATTAGTCTATAAGTTATTATAGAGTGCAATTGTTATTCAGTTGTATACAACAATTCTCCAAGGATCCGTAGTTGTGTGGTTCTGTTTATTTACAGATAAATTTCGTAACATATAAAATTATCTAAAGTAAATAAATTCAATCCGACTAAGTTAGGAATACGCTTGCTATAGATGCTGTTAATAACTTAACGATCTATAAACCAGACCTGCAGTCCACCCTTCATTAGTTGTTACCAATAATCGTGAAATTGGCGGGCTAGTATTGTTATTCTAAAAGGGTTCCAGTTTTTATTTCAGTTTATTTTGAAAACAACAAATTCAAAACGAGCCTCCTTGGTGGGGAATGAGGGCAAATGCGTTTTGGTCCTTGCTCGTTAGGGTATCTTATTAAATATATAAAATGAAAATAAACAACAACGACAAAAATAGTATTAAAGAGGATTTAAAACATTGTGATTTTAGGTCTTTATTAGAATTAATAGATTTTGAAACGGGACTTATTAAAGATATTAACATGAATAAAGACGACATAGAAAGATACATAAAAGTATTGGAAAATTATTTAATAGAATTGTCTATCTTAACAAAGAAGGGTTTTGTGGATGATCCTTATATTAACATAGCTGTTTTAAATACTTTATTTTTGAAATTTTATTCCAAGGATTTAATAGCAGATAAAAAGTTAAAATTAACAAGTTCTGTAAATATACTTTATTTAAACTTAGTTTTATTAATCATCTTAGTAATAATAGAGTGTTTAAAAGCTAAAATTGAAAATGAGGGTTTACTTATAAATGTTGAAAAAATCATAGATTTAAAAGAGTTACATAAAAATGCCTTTCGAATGTTAGACCCTATTATTTCGAGCCGGTTAAAAAGTACAGGTCTTAAAGCTTTATTAAACACTGTTTGTGGTTATGATAGTGAATATGAATTGCTCTCATCAAGTCATAAAATTAACGAATTGTTATCAATAGCTTTATCAACCAGTGCTTGTATGTATATTAAAATAATGAATAAAACTGAATGTAGTTTGAAAGAAGATATGTTTAATTTCAAAGACCCGCCATCGGAATCTGAACGAAAGTCTTATACCGAGGATTGTTGTAAAAAATTGTCTGTGTTAATTAACATCTATAGAAATTTTGCCTTTAAAGAAAAGGATTTATTAGTCGAAGAAATTCGTAAAAAACTGTTGCTATTAGATTCTGTTAAAAATTATCAAATGGAAGATTGTATAGTTTTCGTATTTCCTAAATGTTCAGTCCAAAGTGTTATTAAATATACCGACAAATACTCTAGCGACGATCTGATACGAGATAGTGAAGAAATGACTAACAAATATTTGAAAGAAAGTCTTAAAGAATTTTTAAGTTTAATAAAAGAAATAACTCCGTTTGAAATGGATAAACAATTATTAAAAAGAATAACCGAGTGTAATAATAAACAAAAATCTATTTTAAATTTAAAATTAGGTTTAAAAACTTGTGAAAAATTAAGTATAAGTATATCTAGAAATCTGTATTTATGTATGCACGAAACTTCTGCAGATTTAGGAATGTTGTCAGATTTTGATATATTTAAAAACAAGCTTGACATAGTTGGTAGATCTTTTGTGACTTTAGGTCGACCTTTGGAATTAGAAAATCATAAGGTTAAAGTACATATTAGAGATACTATTTTACTAGCTCCTCAGGGGGTTAAAAGTCTAGCCGCTGTTGGTAGTATTTATGGTGAAAATTATAAGAAGATAGATATTGGGTCGTATAGAAACGGTAATATGAAAAAACTTTTGAAAGATAAGCCATCATTATTTGAAGAGTATGCACTAAAGGATTCAGAAATAACTTTAAAACATGCTTGTCAAATGGAGGAAGTTTTTCTAACAGTCGATAAAATTGGTATACCATTAACACTATCAAGTCTCGGAAAATTATATGTTATAAAAGAATGGAGAAAACAAAATTATTTAGGATATCAGGTTCGAAAAGATATTATGATTGGTAATTTGGTGAGTAAAATAACTCCAAAAATAGCTCGCGGGACTTTATTAACAAGATATTTAACTAATTACATAGAGGGTTATAAAGGAGGTCGTAATGAATCTTTTATGTATGGTATTGATAGAATAGAAAACGAGGGTTATTCATGGTTTGATTATGACCTAACAAGTGCTTATACAACCGTTATGTGTGCTTTAGGACAACCCGATATTAGAAAAGCAAAAAGAATTAACGAACAACAGATAAAGCTAATGACCGATCGTGAGTTGGTACTTAGTTATATTATTTTAAACGTTAATTTTAAATTCGGCAAAAATATTAAATACCCTAATATCCCAACTAGTGTTAATGACGATGTTGAAATATATCCATTAGAAGGTAGTAGTTGTATTACCGGTGTTGAGTATGTAGTAGCTAAAAACATGGGTTGTGATCTAAAGGTTTTAGACGCTGTCGAAATACCTTTTCAAAAACCTAAAAAGGATGAAAACGATAATAACGAACAAAACGAAGAAGATTATTTAGAATACCCATCACCCTTTCGAAAAATAATCATTGATCTACAAGCAAAACGGAGAGCTCACCCTAAAAAGACTTTTTATAACTATTATTATAAAGAAATAGGTAATTCTATTTATGGTCAAACGGCAATGGGTCTTAGTGGTCGGAAGGGATATGATATAAAAATCAAAAGGTTTGTTCGAATAGAGGGTGGAATATTATCGAATCCTATTATAAGTAGTTATATTACAGGGTTCACGCGCGGTATTATAGGTGAATGTTTAAATAATATAACCAAACTAAAAGGTAACATAATTTCAGTAACGACTGACGGGTTTATTACCGACATTGAAAATCTAGAAGATAAATTATTAGAATTGAATAAAGATAAGATACCGTTGTTATTAATATATAAGAAATTGAGAGGGATGTTGACTAGTGTTAATGGAGAAACGCCAGATTACAATGGTTTAGAAATAAAACATATTGAATCAAAAGGGATAATTTCGTGAAAAACTCGGGGTCAACTAGGTTTTAGCGAGGGAGGTATTTCAGCGGCAACAGGTTTTCAAACACGATTTTTAGAAAGAGAATACTTAATAAAAGAATTTTCAAACCGTATAGAAAGGGGTGATTACGTAACGGAATTTATACAAACTAGTTTGAGAAGTGCTTCTGATATTTACAGAAGAGGTGGTCATGTTGTTGTAAAATATCAAGATAGACGTTATAGTTTAGAATTTGATAATAAAAGAAAAATAATAGATGTTGAAGGTAAGGGGTTCTTAGATTCAAAACCATGGGAATCTACAAAGGAATTTGAGAGAATTCGAATTATTCAACAAGTTTTAAATAAACCTAAGTTTAATAAGGAATTAAATTTTATGGGTTTTGTACCACAGCATACTAAAACATATAAAAGCTATATAGAAACTTCGGTACGTAATTTTATAAAAGCTTTATTGAGTCAAAATTCAGAAAGTCGTTATGGAATACCTGACAATTATTTAAAATCTTATAAAGAAATCATAGACTTTGTACACAAACACGAACCAGCACGAGAAGTTAAGCTTTCACTAAGTCAGATATCAAATTTGAAAACACGTAAATGTATCTCAAGAGCTGTACCTCGAACGAGAGAAAATGAAAAATTTGTTGAATATGTTAAAGGATTTATACCTACCTTCGATAGTGAAAAATTCTTTCGTGAATTAAGTCCAGAACGTGTAAAAGAATTGCGTAAGTTAAAAGAACTTACTAATAATAAATAACTAATTTAAATAATAGTTCATACAAAAATTATATAGTAGTACTGTTTCCAAATTTTGAATAATTATTGAATAATTTTGAATAACTAAGTTCAATTTTTCAGGCTTTGAAACGAATTATTTAAAATGAAGATATGGTATTAATAAGTTTAAAGAATACTAATAAATTTTTGTATTTATACGTCTGAGTTCACATTTCATGAAAAAGTCCGAAAACTCGTGAATTTATCAAATGTGAAGTACATGGACTCGTCTATGCATCTACTGGAATCGTACAAAATTTCGTTGCGACCCTATGCAGATATCTGTCTTGGGCAAAGATTTTGAGTATTCATTTAAATATCTTTAAAGTTTTTAGGATCTATGAAAGCTAGTTTTAATTATAGTTAGACGTGACTTAAAACGCAATCTTACCAATAATAAAACAATGATTGTTAATTCTTTAGAATTATCTTTATTAATTTATTATTGGTTATTAGTCTATAAGTTATTATAGAGTGCAATTGTTATTCAGTTGTATACAACAATTCTCCAAGGATCCGTAGTTGTGTGGTTCTGTTTATTTACAGATAAATTTCGTAACATATAAAATTATCTAAAGTAAATAAATTCAATCCGACTAAGTTAGGAATACGCTTGCTATAGATGCTGTTAATAACTTAACGATCTATAAACCAGACCTGCAGTCCACCCTTCATTAGTTGTTACCAATAATCGTGAAATTGGCGGGCTAGTATTGTTATTCTAAAAGGGTTCCAGTTTTTATTTCAGTTTATTTTGAAAACAACAAATTCAAAACGAGCCTCCTTGGTGGGGAATGAGGGCAAATGCGTTTTGGTCCTTGCTCGTTAGGGTATCTTATTAAATATATAAAATGAAAATAAACAACAACGACAAAAATAGTATTAAAGAGGATTTAAAACATTGTGATTTTAGGTCTTTATTAGAATTAATAGATTTTGAAACGGGACTTATTAAAGATATTAACATGAATAAAGACGACATAGAAAGATACATAAAAGTATTGGAAAATTATTTAATAGAATTGTCTATCTTAACAAAGAAGGGTTTTGTGGATGATCCTTATATTAACATAGCTGTTTTAAATACTTTATTTTTGAAATTTTATTCCAAGGATTTAATAGCAGATAAAAAGTTAAAATTAACAAGTTCTGTAAATATACTTTATTTAAACTTAGTTTTATTAATCATCTTAGTAATAATAGAGTGTTTAAAAGCTAAAATTGAAAATGAGGGTTTACTTATAAATGTTGAAAAAATCATAGATTTAAAAGAGTTACATAAAAATGCCTTTCGAATGTTAGACCCTATTATTTCGAGCCGGTTAAAAAGTACAGGTCTTAAAGCTTTATTAAACACTGTTTGTGGTTATGATAGTGAATATGAATTGCTCTCATCAAGTCATAAAATTAACGAATTGTTATCAATAGCTTTATCAACCAGTGCTTGTATGTATATTAAAATAATGAATAAAACTGAATGTAGTTTGAAAGAAGATATGTTTAATTTCAAAGACCCGCCATCGGAATCTGAACGAAAGTCTTATACCGAGGATTGTTGTAAAAAATTGTCTGTGTTAATTAACATCTATAGAAATTTTGCCTTTAAAGAAAAGGATTTATTAGTCGAAGAAATTCGTAAAAAACTGTTGCTATTAGATTCTGTTAAAAATTATCAAATGGAAGATTGTATAGTTTTCGTATTTCCTAAATGTTCAGTCCAAAGTGTTATTAAATATACCGACAAATACTCTAGCGACGATCTGATACGAGATAGTGAAGAAATGACTAACAAATATTTGAAAGAAAGTCTTAAAGAATTTTTAAGTTTAATAAAAGAAATAACTCCGTTTGAAATGGATAAACAATTATTAAAAAGAATAACCGAGTGTAATAATAAACAAAAATCTATTTTAAATTTAAAATTAGGTTTAAAAACTTGTGAAAAATTAAGTATAAGTATATCTAGAAATCTGTATTTATGTATGCACGAAACTTCTGCAGATTTAGGAATGTTGTCAGATTTTGATATATTTAAAAACAAGCTTGACATAGTTGGTAGATCTTTTGTGACTTTAGGTCGACCTTTGGAATTAGAAAATCATAAGGTTAAAGTACATATTAGAGATACTATTTTACTAGCTCCTCAGGGGGTTAAAAGTCTAGCCGCTGTTGGTAGTATTTATGGTGAAAATTATAAGAAGATAGATATTGGGTCGTATAGAAACGGTAATATGAAAAAACTTTTGAAAGATAAGCCATCATTATTTGAAGAGTATGCACTAAAGGATTCAGAAATAACTTTAAAACATGCTTGTCAAATGGAGGAAGTTTTTCTAACAGTCGATAAAATTGGTATACCATTAACACTATCAAGTCTCGGAAAATTATATGTTATAAAAGAATGGAGAAAACAAAATTATTTAGGATATCAGGTTCGAAAAGATATTATGATTGGTAATTTGGTGAGTAAAATAACTCCAAAAATAGCTCGCGGGACTTTATTAACAAGATATTTAACTAATTACATAGAGGGTTATAAAGGAGGTCGTAATGAATCTTTTATGTATGGTATTGATAGAATAGAAAACGAGGGTTATTCATGGTTTGATTATGACCTAACAAGTGCTTATACAACCGTTATGTGTGCTTTAGGACAACCCGATATTAGAAAAGCAAAAAGAATTAACGAACAACAGATAAAGCTAATGACCGATCGTGAGTTGGTACTTAGTTATATTATTTTAAACGTTAATTTTAAATTCGGCAAAAATATTAAATACCCTAATATCCCAACTAGTGTTAATGACGATGTTGAAATATATCCATTAGAAGGTAGTAGTTGTATTACCGGTGTTGAGTATGTAGTAGCTAAAAACATGGGTTGTGATCTAAAGGTTTTAGACGCTGTCGAAATACCTTTTCAAAAACCTAAAAAGGATGAAAACGATAATAACGAACAAAACGAAGAAGATTATTTAGAATACCCATCACCCTTTCGAAAAATAATCATTGATCTACAAGCAAAACGGAGAGCTCACCCTAAAAAGACTTTTTATAACTATTATTATAAAGAAATAGGTAATTCTATTTATGGTCAAACGGCAATGGGTCTTAGTGGTCGGAAGGGATATGATATAAAAATCAAAAGGTTTGTTCGAATAGAGGGTGGAATATTATCGAATCCTATTATAAGTAGTTATATTACAGGGTTCACGCGCGGTATTATAGGTGAATGTTTAAATAATATAACCAAACTAAAAGGTAACATAATTTCAGTAACGACTGACGGGTTTATTACCGACATTGAAAATCTAGAAGATAAATTATTAGAATTGAATAAAGATAAGATACCGTTGTTATTAATATATAAGAAATTGAGAGGGATGTTGACTAGTGTTAATGGAGAAACGCCAGATTACAATGGTTTAGAAATAAAACATATTGAATCAAAAGGGATAATTTCGTGAAAAACTCGGGGTCAACTAGGTTTTAGCGAGGGAGGTATTTCAGCGGCAACAGGTTTTCAAACACGATTTTTAGAAAGAGAATACTTAATAAAAGAATTTTCAAACCGTATAGAAAGGGGTGATTACGTAACGGAATTTATACAAACTAGTTTGAGAAGTGCTTCTGATATTTACAGAAGAGGTGGTCATGTTGTTGTAAAATATCAAGATAGACGTTATAGTTTAGAATTTGATAATAAAAGAAAAATAATAGATGTTGAAGGTAAGGGGTTCTTAGATTCAAAACCATGGGAATCTACAAAGGAATTTGAGAGAATTCGAATTATTCAACAAGTTTTAAATAAACCTAAGTTTAATAAGGAATTAAATTTTATGGGTTTTGTACCACAGCATACTAAAACATATAAAAGCTATATAGAAACTTCGGTACGTAATTTTATAAAAGCTTTATTGAGTCAAAATTCAGAAAGTCGTTATGGAATACCTGACAATTATTTAAAATCTTATAAAGAAATCATAGACTTTGTACACAAACACGAACCAGCACGAGAAGTTAAGCTTTCACTAAGTCAGATATCAAATTTGAAAACACGTAAATGTATCTCAAGAGCTGTACCTCGAACGAGAGAAAATGAAAAATTTGTTGAATATGTTAAAGGATTTATACCTACCTT
This sequence comes from Durotheca rogersii, assembly GCF_024521655.1. Classification (NCBI taxonomy): domain Eukaryota; kingdom Fungi; phylum Ascomycota; class Sordariomycetes; order Xylariales; family Xylariaceae; genus Durotheca; species Durotheca rogersii. The sequence continues at coordinate 11,431 of NW_026251357.1, forward strand.
CGATAGTGAAAAATTCTTTCGTGAATTAAGTCCAGAACGTGTAAAAGAATTGCGTAAGTTAAAAGAACTTACTAATAATAAATAACTAATTTAAATAATAGTTCATACAAAAATTATATAGTAGTACTGTTTCCAAATTTTGAATAATTATTGAATAATTTTGAATAACTAAGTTCAATTTTTCAGGCTTTGAAACGAATTATTTAAAATGAAGATATGGTATTAATAAGTTTAAAGAATACTAATAAATTTTTGTATTTATACGTCTGAGTTCACATTTCATGAAAAAGTCCGAAAACTCGTGAATTTATCAAATGTGAAGTACATGGACTCGTCTATGCATCTACTGGAATCGTACAAAATTTCGTTGCGACCCTATGCAGATATCTGTCTTGGGCAAAGATTTTGAGTATTCATTTAAATATCTTTAAAGTTTTTAGGATCTATGAAAGCTAGTTTTAATTATAGTTAGACGTGACTTAAAACGCAATCTTACCAATAATAAAACAATGATTGTTAATTCTTTAGAATTATCTTTATTAATTTATTATTGGTTATTAGTCTATAAGTTATTATAGAGTGCAATTGTTATTCAGTTGTATACAACAATTCTCCAAGGATCCGTAGTTGTGTGGTTCTGTTTATTTACAGATAAATTTCGTAACATATAAAATTATCTAAAGTAAATAAATTCAATCCGACTAAGTTAGGAATACGCTTGCTATAGATGCTGTTAATAACTTAACGATCTATAAACCAGACCTGCAGTCCACCCTTCATTAGTTGTTACCAATAATCGTGAAATTGGCGGGCTAGTATTGTTATTCTAAAAGGGTTCCAGTTTTTATTTCAGTTTATTTTGAAAACAACAAATTCAAAACGAGCCTCCTTGGTGGGGAATGAGGGCAAATGCGTTTTGGTCCTTGCTCGTTAGGGTATCTTATTAAATATATAAAATGAAAATAAACAACAACGACAAAAATAGTATTAAAGAGGATTTAAAACATTGTGATTTTAGGTCTTTATTAGAATTAATAGATTTTGAAACGGGACTTATTAAAGATATTAACATGAATAAAGACGACATAGAAAGATACATAAAAGTATTGGAAAATTATTTAATAGAATTGTCTATCTTAACAAAGAAGGGTTTTGTGGATGATCCTTATATTAACATAGCTGTTTTAAATACTTTATTTTTGAAATTTTATTCCAAGGATTTAATAGCAGATAAAAAGTTAAAATTAACAAGTTCTGTAAATATACTTTATTTAAACTTAGTTTTATTAATCATCTTAGTAATAATAGAGTGTTTAAAAGCTAAAATTGAAAATGAGGGTTTACTTATAAATGTTGAAAAAATCATAGATTTAAAAGAGTTACATAAAAATGCCTTTCGAATGTTAGACCCTATTATTTCGAGCCGGTTAAAAAGTACAGGTCTTAAAGCTTTATTAAACACTGTTTGTGGTTATGATAGTGAATATGAATTGCTCTCATCAAGTCATAAAATTAACGAATTGTTATCAATAGCTTTATCAACCAGTGCTTGTATGTATATTAAAATAATGAATAAAACTGAATGTAGTTTGAAAGAAGATATGTTTAATTTCAAAGACCCGCCATCGGAATCTGAACGAAAGTCTTATACCGAGGATTGTTGTAAAAAATTGTCTGTGTTAATTAACATCTATAGAAATTTTGCCTTTAAAGAAAAGGATTTATTAGTCGAAGAAATTCGTAAAAAACTGTTGCTATTAGATTCTGTTAAAAATTATCAAATGGAAGATTGTATAGTTTTCGTATTTCCTAAATGTTCAGTCCAAAGTGTTATTAAATATACCGACAAATACTCTAGCGACGATCTGATACGAGATAGTGAAGAAATGACTAACAAATATTTGAAAGAAAGTCTTAAAGAATTTTTAAGTTTAATAAAAGAAATAACTCCGTTTGAAATGGATAAACAATTATTAAAAAGAATAACCGAGTGTAATAATAAACAAAAATCTATTTTAAATTTAAAATTAGGTTTAAAAACTTGTGAAAAATTAAGTATAAGTATATCTAGAAATCTGTATTTATGTATGCACGAAACTTCTGCAGATTTAGGAATGTTGTCAGATTTTGATATATTTAAAAACAAGCTTGACATAGTTGGTAGATCTTTTGTGACTTTAGGTCGACCTTTGGAATTAGAAAATCATAAGGTTAAAGTACATATTAGAGATACTATTTTACTAGCTCCTCAGGGGGTTAAAAGTCTAGCCGCTGTTGGTAGTATTTATGGTGAAAATTATAAGAAGATAGATATTGGGTCGTATAGAAACGGTAATATGAAAAAACTTTTGAAAGATAAGCCATCATTATTTGAAGAGTATGCACTAAAGGATTCAGAAATAACTTTAAAACATGCTTGTCAAATGGAGGAAGTTTTTCTAACAGTCGATAAAATTGGTATACCATTAACACTATCAAGTCTCGGAAAATTATATGTTATAAAAGAATGGAGAAAACAAAATTATTTAGGATATCAGGTTCGAAAAGATATTATGATTGGTAATTTGGTGAGTAAAATAACTCCAAAAATAGCTCGCGGGACTTTATTAACAAGATATTTAACTAATTACATAGAGGGTTATAAAGGAGGTCGTAATGAATCTTTTATGTATGGTATTGATAGAATAGAAAACGAGGGTTATTCATGGTTTGATTATGACCTAACAAGTGCTTATACAACCGTTATGTGTGCTTTAGGACAACCCGATATTAGAAAAGCAAAAAGAATTAACGAACAACAGATAAAGCTAATGACCGATCGTGAGTTGGTACTTAGTTATATTATTTTAAACGTTAATTTTAAATTCGGCAAAAATATTAAATACCCTAATATCCCAACTAGTGTTAATGACGATGTTGAAATATATCCATTAGAAGGTAGTAGTTGTATTACCGGTGTTGAGTATGTAGTAGCTAAAAACATGGGTTGTGATCTAAAGGTTTTAGACGCTGTCGAAATACCTTTTCAAAAACCTAAAAAGGATGAAAACGATAATAACGAACAAAACGAAGAAGATTATTTAGAATACCCATCACCCTTTCGAAAAATAATCATTGATCTACAAGCAAAACGGAGAGCTCACCCTAAAAAGACTTTTTATAACTATTATTATAAAGAAATAGGTAATTCTATTTATGGTCAAACGGCAATGGGTCTTAGTGGTCGGAAGGGATATGATATAAAAATCAAAAGGTTTGTTCGAATAGAGGGTGGAATATTATCGAATCCTATTATAAGTAGTTATATTACAGGGTTCACGCGCGGTATTATAGGTGAATGTTTAAATAATATAACCAAACTAAAAGGTAACATAATTTCAGTAACGACTGACGGGTTTATTACCGACATTGAAAATCTAGAAGATAAATTATTAGAATTGAATAAAGATAAGATACCGTTGTTATTAATATATAAGAAATTGAGAGGGATGTTGACTAGTGTTAATGGAGAAACGCCAGATTACAATGGTTTAGAAATAAAACATATTGAATCAAAAGGGATAATTTCGTGAAAAACTCGGGGTCAACTAGGTTTTAGCGAGGGAGGTATTTCAGCGGCAACAGGTTTTCAAACACGATTTTTAGAAAGAGAATACTTAATAAAAGAATTTTCAAACCGTATAGAAAGGGGTGATTACGTAACGGAATTTATACAAACTAGTTTGAGAAGTGCTTCTGATATTTACAGAAGAGGTGGTCATGTTGTTGTAAAATATCAAGATAGACGTTATAGTTTAGAATTTGATAATAAAAGAAAAATAATAGATGTTGAAGGTAAGGGGTTCTTAGATTCAAAACCATGGGAATCTACAAAGGAATTTGAGAGAATTCGAATTATTCAACAAGTTTTAAATAAACCTAAGTTTAATAAGGAATTAAATTTTATGGGTTTTGTACCACAGCATACTAAAACATATAAAAGCTATATAGAAACTTCGGTACGTAATTTTATAAAAGCTTTATTGAGTCAAAATTCAGAAAGTCGTTATGGAATACCTGACAATTATTTAAAATCTTATAAAGAAATCATAGACTTTGTACACAAACACGAACCAGCACGAGAAGTTAAGCTTTCACTAAGTCAGATATCAAATTTGAAAACACGTAAATGTATCTCAAGAGCTGTACCTCGAACGAGAGAAAATGAAAAATTTGTTGAATATGTTAAAGGATTTATACCTACCTTCGATAGTGAAAAATTCTTTCGTGAATTAAGTCCAGAACGTGTAAAAGAATTGCGTAAGTTAAAAGAACTTACTAATAATAAATAACTAATTTAAATAATAGTTCATACAAAAATTATATAGTAGTACTGTTTCCAAATTTTGAATAATTATTGAATAATTTTGAATAACTAAGTTCAATTTTTCAGGCTTTGAAACGAATTATTTAAAATGAAGATATGGTATTAATAAGTTTAAAGAATACTAATAAATTTTTGTATTTATACGTCTGAGTTCACATTTCATGAAAAAGTCCGAAAACTCGTGAATTTATCAAATGTGAAGTACATGGACTCGTCTATGCATCTACTGGAATCGTACAAAATTTCGTTGCGACCCTATGCAGATATCTGTCTTGGGCAAAGATTTTGAGTATTCATTTAAATATCTTTAAAGTTTTTAGGATCTATGAAAGCTAGTTTTAATTATAGTTAGACGTGACTTAAAACGCAATCTTACCAATAATAAAACAATGATTGTTAATTCTTTAGAATTATCTTTATTAATTTATTATTGGTTATTAGTCTATAAGTTATTATAGAGTGCAATTGTTATTCAGTTGTATACAACAATTCTCCAAGGATCCGTAGTTGTGTGGTTCTGTTTATTTACAGATAAATTTCGTAACATATAAAATTATCTAAAGTAAATAAATTCAATCCGACTAAGTTAGGAATACGCTTGCTATAGATGCTGTTAATAACTTAACGATCTATAAACCAGACCTGCAGTCCACCCTTCATTAGTTGTTACCAATAATCGTGAAATTGGCGGGCTAGTATTGTTATTCTAAAAGGGTTCCAGTTTTTATTTCAGTTTATTTTGAAAACAACAAATTCAAAACGAGCCTCCTTGGTGGGAATGAGGGCAAATGCGTTTTGGTCCTTGCTCGTTAGGGTATCTTATTAAATATATAAAATGAAAATAAACAACAACGACAAAAATAGTATTAAAGAGGATTTAAAACATTGTGATTTTAGGTCTTTATTAGAATTAATAGATTTTGAAACGGGACTTATTAAAGATATTAACATGAATAAAGACGACATAGAAAGATACATAAAAGTATTGGAAAATTATTTAATAGAATTGTCTATCTT
>NW_026251358.1:0-16294 GCF_024521655.1 Durotheca rogersii
TAGGACTTCTATATTCTCTTAATCGGGTACTTCTCTTTCGATATACTCGCCGTTAGGACCTTTAGCTCGCTTAATTACGTTAACTTCGACTAGGTTCGTTTTAATAATACCCTTATAATAATAGATACCTTCGTCGTCGATAAGATCCTTAGTTTAATTATAACCTAAGATCCCCGTCTCGTATAATTCGTAGCTATATTTACGTTCGATTATTTAAATAACGTTAATTTCCGATATAGCTCTTAATATCTCTTCCTACTTTAATACTACTTCTTCGCTCTTAGAATATCGTAGGTCGAAGGATATAAGCTTTAGCTTTCCGGTTAGATAGTAATATGTTATCCTACGTACTTACTCTAGAGATTCCTTACTTTAATATACGTAAAATAAAATATAATAAGCGATCGGTTCTCCTTTACGCTTAGCTTAGGTAATAATCGATCCTAGGATTAGTATTAACTCCGGCTTATCCGGGTTTCCGTTTTCGAAGTAATATAATCGCTTACTACTCCTATAGCAGAACCGATTCTAGGTTATATCTATTAGTAGCGGATAACGGCTATAGTTATAAAGCCGATCGAGAGTACTATAAAACTAGCATTCGAATTCCTTATAGTTATTCGTTTAAGTTAATAAAATCTTATTACGTATGCTTCGGTAGTTTAGTATAGTATTACGTCTAGAGCTTACTAGGATTCTCCCGTTAGTTTATAGGTTATAAAGATTTAGGTTCCGAACCGCGTTTACTAGGAACGGGTTTTCCTATTAATATTATTAATCGGCGTTATACGTATCCCTAGGGCTATAAAAGCTATTATCCTAACGGTAGTTCTACGAAGTTATTTTTATCTCTAGAGCGTTAAGTCGGTCGTAAAGGGCCTATATATTAGCTTCTTAACTAGTATTTAGGTAGTCGTAAAAAGGTTTAGGCTACGAAGGAGGCGGTAGTAAAGGCATCTAAAGGCTAGGAGTCGTTAATCGTTAAATTATTTATATTATAGGCTTTTCGGCCTCCTCGAAAGTTACCGTTTTTTACTATCGTCGTTCCTCGGCTTAGGTCCTATCGGTAATTTATATTACTATACGACGTTCCGCTTACTTATAGAGCTAGGTATAAAGAGTCCGGTAGTCGATATCTCCGATCTTATTATAGTTATAATCTCCCGTTTTATAGAACTTTATAATTAAAAATATCCGGAGTTTATCGGTTAGGTATCCTACTTTCTAGGGAAGCTTTTCGTTATCGTTTACGAGCTTAGAAAGACGTTTATAGTTCATAAGATACGTAAAGATCGCCTTAAGATCGTTAATTACGTTACCTCGTTTTAACTATACGAGTTTACGTTTAACGTTAGCTTAATTTAGTTTATCGGTAATCCTAAAGCGGTACTTTAGGGCTATAACGATAATTCTTTAGATCGTTTAATTCTTCGTAACGTCGTTAATACGCTTCCTAATAATCTTAGTCGCAATTTATTCGCCGATCTTCTTAATCTTATCGTCGTCGCTTATACGGTAGCGGTTAAATAATCGATCTACCCTCTTTAGTTACTAGGTTACGTTATATTTATTAAACTTAAGCCTAAGGTAATCGGTAGGGTTAGAGAATCTAATGGTTAGTATTACGATAATCGGAATAGCTACCGGTATATTCTAATTATTAGAAGCCCCGTTATTATTATTTTAAAATAATACTATAGGGATTAGCGGGATAAGTATAAAGCCGCGGGTAAGGGGTAGCTAAGTAAGAGTTTTATCGTCGTTCTTCTTTTCTTCGGGCGGATATAGGAGCGGAAAGCTAGTATCGATTCTTAAGGTCTTTATTAGTAGTTTAGTTTTTATTACTTCGTGTCCTAATAGCGATCTATTCCGTTTCCTAGCTATAGATTCCGTTTAGTCTAACGGTACGAGGTATAAAGTAAAAAGAGGGATAATAAGGGTCTTATTATCTAATATAGAGGTAAAGGTATAATAATTATTATTTATATCCTAATACTTTTCCTTTAGTATAGGTATATTATTATTTATTATATTATCCCGATCGATAGGGTCCGGGTATTATACGAGCTTCTCTAATCGGCTAACGCCTAATTAAAGTACGATACGTATTCCCTAGACTAATAGTTTAATTATTATAAATAAGTCGACGATAATTCCTCTTATTAAGGTTTAAAACTCCTAACGTATAACCTTCGTTAAAGTAATACGTATAAAGGATAAATCCCGAGTAAAGAATCGCGCTAAATACGATACCGGTTATAGCTATAAGCCGGTTTCGATCTAACGAAGGCTATTTAATAATATTAACGGTATTATTACTAGGCGTCGTTTTACGCCTATATTAGTACTTCTCGTTATACTAGTTATTAATTAGTAATATAAGGCTAGCCTATATATAAGTATACCTATTAGTTCGACTTTAATTCCGTTTCCTTAATCCTTTATATCTACGTAGTCCTATTAATATTAATTCCTAATTCTCTTTAAAACTATCGGTTATTAATAGCTATTAATTTATTAATTCTTATTTATATTATTAATATAAATATCTATATTATATCGTATACTATATCGTCGAGTCGCTACGCCTAGGTATCTTAAAATACCTTTAGTATAATAAGTTATTAATATTTATATATTTAATTTATATCGATTAATAAGTTTAAAGGAAAAAAGAAGCTATCGTAAGGTCGGTTAGGGTATAATTATTATTAGCCTTTATCCGCCCTTAGTATTAATAAAGGAGTAGCGGGTCGTATAGGTTATCGTAATTTATACTAAGGCGCTCGTACGTCTTTTATATAGTAGGTAGATAACTATAAGGGGGCTGCCTTAATCGTTATAAGCTTTATTTACTCGCACGAGATATACTATGCTATTAGCGGTTCGAGGAAGCGGTTAATATCGAGGGCTAAGTATTATTCCTAGTAGCGGTTATATTACGACGATAGTTTCCTAGGCTTACGGATACCTTCCTATATATAAGTAAAAGGTTATACGAGGCTTACGTTAATCGCTATAAGCGCTATTTAATCGTCGTATCGGATCGTAATATCGATAGCTTATTAACGTTATAAGTATTAAAAGCTAGGTAACATTCTAACGGCTATAATATCGTAGTAAAAGTTCCCGGGCTTATACGTACCTCCTTATAATAGGTAAATAATTATAAGGCGGGATACTTTATTTAACGTAAAACGCGGACTACTTCGCGGGTTAAATAACGGCGCCGACGGCGATCGGTATCCTCTAAATCCTAGTAGCGTAATAAAAACTCCCTAGATTAAAGGTTAAAGGATCGAAAAAGTCATAGGGTAGTCGCTACTAAAGAAAAGTAGAGCGTACGCGATACTAAAGACCCGGATAGGTTTACTCGAAAGTATACTCTATCGAAGACTATAGTACGTACGATAATCTAGGATAGATAAAACTAGTATCGCTATATTAATCGAGAGGCAAGGAATCTAATATAGTTATCGTATCTTAACTATGCCCCTTAGTCGTAGAGGTATAGTAGTCGCTAGCCCGAAGGTATAAGAGGTAAGGGAAGAAAAGGAATAAAACGTAAAAGTTACTTATTCGGCCATAGCGGTACGACGAAGTAACTTAAGCGCCTATAACTAAAATAAATATACTAATCGGAGAACGACGGATCTAATAATAAAAACGAATCTTTAATTAAAGTAAAAATAATAAAGATAATAATCTAGCTAGGTAATAAATTAGATAATAAGTATAGTATATCCCGTACTTACGGGAGCTATAGTTACTCTATATAAGCATAAGGCCTATCGTAGCGTATTACGTAATACATTAAGAGGGCATGTCTTACCGCACCACTATAGTACGCCTATAATAATACCATATAGCGTAGCATCGCTCGTTACTATTCCGACGACTAAGGGAAGAGAGACCCGATAAAGAAAATCGAGAGATTAAATAAAACCGAAAAAAAGCTCCGAGTAATTCTAGTACCTTAGAGCTAGGTACTTAAGCCCGGAGGCGCTTAAAGTACTTATAAAGCATGCCTAGAATATCGAAATTAACGATATACCTACGTTTAAGTACGAGTATTATAGGCTTACGATAGGCAAGAAAGTAATCTTACGCCGACCATTATTACATCGCTCGTTACGTCCTTTTTAGCGTATATATTAAGATTTATTTAACTTTCCGGAAGGATACGACGGCTTTAAATAAATACTCGTTATTAGAAATAAATATAGCGGAATACTTTAAGTAAAGACCCTTAAGAGTAAATAAGGTTACTTAATTACGAAGATTATTCGACTCTTTAAAAAATAAGTACGACGATAGTTCCGCCTCTCGATCTATAAGCTCCGATACGATAACGAACGAGTAATAATCGGAATTAAAGGCCTAATCGGATATAAAATCTAAGCTTAAGAAGAAGGCATTAATCTCGAGCTACTACCGGCGAATACTAAAGAGTTAATTAATAAGGGTAAGAAAGCTAGATAATTTATTATCGTTAAATCGATTAAAATAAGGATAGGAGCAAGACTTCTAAAGAAGCTATAACCTAAATACGTAAAGGCTACGGTATACCTAATAAATATAAGCCCGAGCTATACATATTATCTTCGCTCGCCTTATAAATTACTTAATACCTAGTTTACCGTTTACTTTAGATAATATATACCTACGCTTATAAGGGAGCTAACGAGCGACCTAAGGCTAGACTAGTACGGAATCTATGCGTACGGGTATCGTACGTACCCTTTATTAGGAGAACGCGCTTAAAATCTCGATAGAAAAAGATTTAAAGTTAAACCGAAAGCTTACGTCGGTTATCTAGTTAGATATTATATATTTAACCTATACCGAGTATAGGTTCCTAAACTAAGGAAAGTAATACTAACTAAAAACGTCGTTTTTAATAAAGAAACGTTTTACGATAAATCCAAAGAGCTATAAACCGAAGAACTCGCTTAAGAGGAGCTAGACCGAATCGACCTTACGGATAAAGTTATTAATAATATAACGGAAGCTATTATCGAAGCTTTAGATATCTAAGATTCGTAAGCTTCCTTTATTATAAAGTCCATTAACGAGCTACCTTAACTCGGGAATAACGAGCTTACTCCGAGCGATAGTTTAAACATAACTTAGTTTATTAATCCAAACTCGGGGGTAGGTAAACCTAAACCGGAGAAAGCTCCGAAAGAAGGAGAATCCGTTACTTTAATCCAGAAGAAAGTTAGATTTATAGACGATTAACCTTTAAACGATCGACCGTAAACGCCTTTAGACGTTCCGATTTAATCCATAGAAAAATCCTTAGAATAATTCGATTAGGAAAAAGAAATATAAGAATAACTAGAGGCGGAATCCTAAGCTTTAGAGCTAACGGAGCGGGGAAGTAAGGAGAAATCGGATTAACCTAGTAAGCTCTTAAGTCCTAAGTTAATACTAAAGTCTCCTTCGGGACCGTCTAGAGATTAAAGGGCTCCTATAGGGAGCCTTTCGCGACTAAAGCGAGATATCGTAACAGAGAATCGCGTAGAAACTAATACCGATCGGGTAATATATTATCCTAACGAAACGACGACTAATAAAGAGCTTAATATCCCTCGGAATCGAAAGTAATCCGCTTAATCCGAGCTTAGCGAGCTAATAAATCCATCCTTATTATCTAGAAAAGAGCGGAGGAAATATAACCGTAAAGTATATCCCCTAGCTACGCGCTATAGCCGGAAGAAGCGAGGAGAAAGTCCCGAAGAAAAGGAATTAAATAAAGGATAGGTTAGTACCGGCGCCTTTATATCGGGCATAGCTTCGAATAAGTTAATTAATTTATCAAGCGACCGTAACTAATACGAATTTACTTCTACATTTTTACCTAATTAACTCGACGGAACGTAAAACGATTAATCTTTTATTACGCTATATTTAGTTATTATAGCTACCTTTAAATAAGTATAAGCCGAGCGACTAAACGTAGCGCCTAGTAAGATAATAATCTATTACGATAAACTAACCAAGCTTCTAAAAACGTAAAAAGAGCTTAATAACTACCCCTTAAAGGATCGTTTTAAGGAAAACGCTAGGTCGGAAATAAATACTTTCCTAAGCGCTAAGGTTTAAAAAGTTATTAATCGCGACTAAGCTTAAATTAAATTAATACCGTTAAAGTAGGTTTTCGATTATAAATTCGATAAAGATAACTATCTCGATAAATATAAATCGCGCTTAGTTACTGAATAGGAGTAGCGTAGGTACGCTGTGATGGAGGCACGAAACGGCTACCTAACTGCCAACAACTAGCCTAGTGCCGATCAACCAAGATCACAGCTGTAAACAGCTATAATCGGTTAATCGGCCAGCTAAAAACGGCAGCTAGGAAAGGGAACTAGAAAGGCAAAGACGAGGATAGCTAGAAAGGCATGGTAAGAAACGAGTAAATAGCTATAGGTCGTAATATCTATAAGTCTAAGTCTAACTAATAAAAATATAAGTACGCGACCTATATAAATATACATCGAAAAGGCTACGTAGCTTAGATCTACCGTACTACTATAGCCTCCTTAGTTTAATTAATCCGTAAGGAGTAATTAAACTCCTAATATAATAGGTACGGTAACTCTCGTTCCTGTTGAACCTGATTAACCTGATTCCGATTAACCCTAATTAACTGAAAGTTAGTTAGTTTAATTAAAGGCTAATAGGATAAGTTAGGAAGAAATAGGTCTTTAACTAGGAGCGATTGTAATAGTAATAAGTAGGTGGTGGGGTGGGTGACTGACTGTAGCCGTGCCTGATCCTGAACTTGATCCTGATTAATCCCGAACCTGTTTAATCGCTACTAACTAGGAGCTAAGTTAGTTTAACTAACGATTAATAGGAAACGGTAGGAAAGATTAATTAATAAGAATAACTAGGCTAGCGGAGCTGTAACCTATAAACTAACCTAATTAACCTATTCCTAATTAACCCTAATTAACTAGGAACGAGCTAGGTTTATTAGGGCCATTAAGAAATAATAGGGATCCGTTAGGAAAACAGGAATTATAACGGGTAGGTAAAATAAGCGTAGCTCCCGTAAGAAATAAAGAAAAAATAATCCCATACGATATAACGTAATCCCGTCCTTCTCGTCCATGACTATTAATCCTTTTAACTGATCCTAATCCTATAAACTAACTGATATATCCTATTTAATACCCGTTTTTATAACTCGTTTCTGGTAACCGTTTATATATTCGTCCGGTAGTATCTACCGGGCTTTCCTTAACCCTCGATCCCTCCCCTGTACGTGGTTCTAGGGGCTTTCTAGGCTCTTCCTATTAATTATATATCGGTAAAGGCGATAAGAGGGGTCTCTGGGCATTAATCTATGACTCGTTTCTTTTCTATAGCTATTTTTAGGCTTTCTTGTTTAATATCCTATTTAATTCGTTTATCGCGGTATCGTTTATATAGGTCTCTTGATCCTAATCGGTACGTCTCCGATTAAGCTTATGGCGTAGGTATAAGGTCTATCGATATCTTCGTATAGTAATTAAGGATATCGTGGTACCTTATCGGTTAGAGAGGAGAAACCTCCTTAGGTACCGTAACTAACTAGTTGGGATAAAACAAGGGCGATCGGAGCTATCGGTAAGCCTCTTATAATTAAAATAAATTAATCGGTAAAGAACGGATGCCTTTAAGCGCGTACGAGTGTGTTATAAAAAGGGGTAGTAGCGGTAACTTAGTTAGATTAACTAAGGGCGAAAAACTACTATTTAGGTACTTGAAAAACGACGGAAGTAAAACCAGACGAAAACGGGCATAGCTCCTTTAAAAGAGATAATTAAAAAACGAGGATAAGATAGATCCATTAATCGGCGAACGAGCTTTTAGGTAAGCTAATTAAAAGCTAATGGAAGGGCGTAGTTGTTAATAGTCGCTATGGTTATTTACCCTTCCTATTAATCTAGTTACCTAAAAAGGCTTAATCCGAAAGCTACGAAAAACGGCTCTAAAGCTACGAAAATAGCTCCTAATTAACTAAAAATTAGGGAATCTCCTAATCGACGAATCCTGAACCTAATAACTATAAAAACGGTCGCAAAAGATTACTCCTAAGATAAGGTAAGGTTCGAGCTACTAGGTAGTCGCTACTGAATAGGAGTAGCGTAGGTACGCTATAATGAAGGCACGAAACGGCTACCTAACTACTAATAACTAGCCCAGTACCGATCAATCAAGATCATAGCTATAAATAGCTATAATCGGTTAATCGGCTAGCTAAAAACGGCAGCTAGGAAAGGGGACTAGAAAGGCAAAGACGAGGATAGCTAGAAAGGCATGGTAAGAAACGAATGAATAGCTATAGGTCGTAATATCTATAAGTCTAAGTCTAACTAATGAAAATATGAGTACGCGACCCATATAAATATATATCGAAAAGGCTACGTGGCCTAGATCTACCGCACCACTACATTACGCAAGGAGATCTCCTTCCGAAGGGGTTACTCGAATTAATATATATAGTAATACTCGTAATAAAATCTTTCCGAATAATAATAATAGTCGCGGCTTATTTTAATCTTAAGGTATTACGTAAAACGTAGACGCCTACATTTACGCTTTGCGGTATATAGGCTTATATAGGCTGGTTTAACTGCTACGTAATATACCCCCTAGTTTTTAGACACCTTAGTAGGTAGGTAATAACTGCTACGTCCGACCGCCTTTTTTAGGGCCCCTCGTAGAGAATTAAACCCCCTACCCCTTAGCGCGACGCCTTACTGCCAGTTCTAGTCTAGCTCTGGGGCTCTGCGCAAGGGGCTGCTTTTTACCGTATACGTACAATTAAAGGAACCGAACTACTAAGCTACAGCACCTTGGAGCGCTAACCGGGCTCATAACTATTACGTAAAACGTAGACGCCTACATTCACGCTTTGCGGTATGTAGGCTTATATAGGCTGGTTCAACTGCTACGTAACATAAGGTAAATTAATTCGATATTAAGAACGCTTTTTTTAACGTAGCTCGATCGAAAGACGACCTAATATTAATCGAGCTATTAAACGGATTTAAATAAAAGGGGAAGTACGCGCTCGTTATAAAAGTAGTATACGGATTCCGAGACTTACCTCTACTTTAGTTTAAGGAACTCGAGAATACCCTTACCCGTTTAAGACTCTAAAGCTCTCCGGAAGAGCTATATATATTCTATATATTAATAAGGGAAGTATTCGTACTAATATACGTCGACGACCTACTACTTATATACGATAAAAGTAACGATTTCATGGCTTAGAAAATAACTTAAGGATTAAAAACTACCTATATAATAAAAGAGCTAGGGCTAGTAAGCTAATATTTAGGAATTCGGGTAATACGTAATCGCGAAAACCGAACGATAACCTTAATATACGACGCCTACGTCGAAAAGATCGTAAGTCGCTTTAACTTAACGGATAATAACTAGTTCCTTATAATATTATTACCGATTATCGAGCTTATGAAATTTATAGGCGTCGCGTCGAAATAATAAATCAAAGAATATTAGGAAAAAATAAGGTCGTTACTCTATAGCGTAATTATAATCCGCCCAGACGTAGCTTTTATTACGTTATAACTCTCCTACTTCCTTACTAATCCGGGACCTTAATATATAAAAGCCGTTAATTAAGCGATTAAATACCTTTATACTACGCGTTACCTTAACATTAAGTATAGGGGTAAGAATAATAATATATAAGCGCTATTAATCGCTAGCGACGCTTCTTTCGTAAACGATCTAGAAACTAGAAAATCGTTATAAAGCTATATTATATCGCTCTTTAAAAGCCCGATAGTATAGAAGGTAGCTCGCTAAGCTATAGTTTCGACGTCGACGACCGAAGCTAAGCTCCTAGGATTAGAGCATATAGCTAAGGAAACGATAGCTCTTAAACGTTTCTTTAAGGACATTACCTTAGATCTAGGAAAGCCATATATAATCTATAGCGATAACTAATAAACCATTAAATTAATCGTAGAAGATAAGGAAAGAGTTAATATAAAGCTCCGCTATATAGATATATAATACTTATAGCTCCGATAAAAACGATAAAAGGACTCCTTCGAGGTACTTTATTTACCTATAGGATAGATACCGGCGGATGGACTAACTAAAGTTATTTCTCGCTAATTATTCGAACATTTTAAATCGTTATTTAACCTCTAAGATATAAAAGGAGAAATAACGATATTAAAGCTCTTAAATAATACGAAAGTAACGTAGGATTTTAATTTAACTATAAAAAGAATTAACTTAAAATAATATACTTTACTCGAAGAGCGACGTAAGGGTATTAATCTAAAAAAAACCTACGCGTAATAAGACTTCTTCCTTAAACGAAAGAGCTAACTTATATAATAAAGCTAGTATAATATTCTTAAAGCTCCCGAAAACCTAACGACCTTAGAGCTACCGCCTTTAATACCTACTTTAAGGTTATATTTATTTTTTAGATTACTTAACCTAACCGGAGTTAAGGTATTATTAGTTTTATTATTATTAAACCATATATAATTATTCGAAGCTTAATTTAATAATATCCGGGTTAATAATAACGGAAATAAAGCTCTAAGCGGAAGTAGCTTTTCGTTTAATATTAACTTATATATTTTAACGGAAACGAACGAACCGGCGAGGAATACGGGTAGCGCGTTATCGGCTAATCCTATTACGGACGCGACTACCGCGAATACGAGAGTTACGAAGGGGACGGGTCGGAATTAAGACTTATCTACGTTTAATAAGAGAGCTATCGTCCTAGGCGAGAGTATCTATAGTCGCTTATCCGCGTAACGACTCGGTAGTAAGCGGTAATATAAATTAACGCTATTATTCGGAATAATATTAACGAAGTAATTCCTTTATTTCTTTATGAAAAGCGGTAGTTTAAAGTAATATAATTAAAAAAATAATTTACGATAAAAGAAGCTCGGAACTTATTACCTTAAAGTTAAGGTTAGTTATTTAAGCGGCGATAAGCCGTTAAATAAGACGTATAACGCGAAGGTAATTATAATTAATTAATTCTTAACGAAACCTAATATAGCTTTAAGGAATACTTATAAAGCTACGTAAGAATAATTACGTAAATAAAGTAAGTAACGATTAATAAAAACTAAAGATTAAAAACATTCTTCCGTCGAACGATGCTATATAGCGCTATTAATATACCGATAATAAAGGATATCGTTACGCGGGCCGTACTTTTCGGTAATAGCGGGGAATAACGAGGCTATATTATTATTAATTCGGGTAGCTCGACCGACTCCTTTAAACGTAGGCGATAATTCGGTAGCTCCTTAGGAACTAGATCGTATTAAAAGCTTTCGAGAAACGCGAGTAATAAAGATAAAGCTTAGCTCGGTTAATTAACGGATAATAATAAAAGTAACGATAAAAGCCGTCTCGAATTTAAAAAAGCTATCTTTATTAAAAGCTTACTCTTTAAGCGCGAATATAAAAAAAGGAACCGAGCTAGGAATAAGAATAAAAACGGCGGTAGCGCTAACGCGATAGCGCTTCCTTAGACTCGGTATAATATCGT
The DNA here is from genome assembly GCF_024521655.1 of Durotheca rogersii. Lineage (NCBI taxonomy): Eukaryota > Fungi > Ascomycota > Sordariomycetes > Xylariales > Xylariaceae > Durotheca > Durotheca rogersii. The sequence continues at coordinate 11,564 of NW_026251358.1, forward strand.
TAACGATAAACGAACGATTATTAGGTTATTCGTAACTTAAAAGAAAAAAAGAGCCGCCGGCTTTCGTTAAGCGAATAAGCGTCGGCGCGACGGCGGTAATAATAATAAGAGAATTATTCTTTCCGTCCCGAGCTTCCGTAAAAATACTTAATATATATAACGACGGCTTAATAAGTATTCGATATTCGCTAATAATTTCCTTAAAAGTTATTAATACGGCGGCGGCTTAGGCTTTCGAAATAAAAGCGATTATTAGCTCTTATTCGGTTATAATAATAAGCGCTTAACGGGATCCCGGGATAGCTTAAATAACTACTTCTAAGTCGCTTCCGGAATCGCCCTTTATAAAGCTATCCGTAATCTTTACGTCTTAAGGTATAAACTCGGAAGTATTATTATTATTATTTAACTCCATAGCCCCGTACTCGCGAATAACGCGACGGATCTCCTTTCGCTTTAGATCTTTACGTACTTATTCCCGTTTAATATAATAGGTTCGTTATTTACGGGCCTTACCTTTAAAGCTACTCTCCTTACGAGCCCGCTTACGAGATACGGCCTTAGGCTTTAGTATAACGGAAAGGGCTTTAGGAAACGAAGGAATATAGCGGGATATACGACGCTTAAGGGAGCGTAGTTCTATAATATTCTATACTATAATTAAACCTCGGTCGGAAATCTAAAGTAAATAATTAATTAAAGGCTTATAACTTATAATAATTATAATATAAAAGCTAACTTATATATCGGTAAATAAATTACTTTTCTTTATCGCGGTATATAAAGAGATTATTAATACCGGTATTAAAAGAAAAGCTACCTATAATAACTACCGAGATATATATATTGATACGTAGATTAGGAGAGCTACGTAGGTACTGAGGTTGCTTCTTAGGAGTAACGGAAGGTAGAAAGAAGAAGGTAAATTAATTAACTATCTAAGAAGGAAGGAAATTAATAAAGGAAATACGAGCTACCTATATATAAACGATAGGGAGCTACGAGCTATGTTATATAAGCGAGCTAGGAGCTATATTAGGTAAGCGAGTAACTCGAGAAGGAGTAAGGAGCTATATATAAGTAGCTCTTTATGTAATATATCCCCTAGCTAGGCTCGCGATAGCGAGCTTAGCTAAATAATAATAGTAGCTTAGCCGAAGGGGTCGCGATAGTTAGCTTAGCTATCCTTTTAATTAAAGTCCTAGGTTAGCTTAAGCTTTACTCGCTTTACTAACTTTCCGGGGTAATATATTCGTCGCTTTAATTACTTACGCCTTTATTTAATACTCCTAATAGCTTAAAATATCCTCCTAATTAGCTATTATATTAACTCTTCTTAATATCCTAATAAAAGAGATATATCGTAGCTCTTAATTAAGTATATTTACCGTATTCGTTATACGCTCGCGAGGGCTCCTATTACTTCGCTTTATATTATTATTATCGTACGCGAACCTTCTCGTAGCTTTACTAGGTTAGTATCCGGTAACGCTCCTTCCTATACTTAAGCTCTTATATTATAAGAGAAAAATCTCCTACTTTTTCGTAGTAGCTCTCTCCCTTTCCTCTTTTCTTCTATAGAGGCATATTTAGAGTTAATCCGATACGCTTCTTTTTAATTCCCTATCGCTTTCGGTTACGTACCTAACCTATATATTATTTTATCCGCGCGTATTTTATTTAAATAAGTTATTTCTTAATTACGGTACTTCCTTACTATCGCTTGCTATCGTAACGAGCTTATAGTAATATATTAACGTAAGCTATATATTAATATAATAAGCGCGAGGAATAAAATAAGCTTACGCTTTAGTAATATTAATACGGATATAAGTAATTAGAAGCTAATAATTCGATAGAATATCCGACCATCCTAGCTCTTACGAGATCCTTATTAGTATCGATAACGCGGTTAAGATATTAAGCGATGGAATAAATTAATTCCGTAATTACGCTTAAATATTCGTCGAGGAGCGAGCTTAAGGCCCCGTTATATCCGACTAAGGTCCGGCTAAGTACGTAGAGCTAATTACTTAATCTACCGTAGTAAAGGGAGCTATCGCTATCTTAGATATTTCCGCGGCCGTTAAGATTATTTTAATTATTACTTCTAGCGCTACCGAAAAACGACGTAATATATTCTTCGACGTTACTATCGATCGCTTAAATAGCTTTATTTACGATATCGCGGTTAATATATATATTTCGGTAGTTATTATAAGTAGCTTTCCTTTTAATATCGGTATTAATAATTTCTTTATATACCGCGATAAAGGAAAGTAATTTATTTACCGATATATAAATTAACTCTTATATTATAGTTATTATAAGTTATAAGCCTTTAATTAATTATTTACTTTAGATTTCCGACCGAGGTTTAGTTATAGTATGGAATATTATAAAATTACGTTCCCTCGAGTATCGTATAGCCCGCCGTATCTCTTCGTTTCCTAAAGTTCTTCTCGTTATATTAAAGCTTAAGGCCGTATTTCGTAAGCGGGTTCGTAAGGATAATAACTCTAGAGGTAAGGCCCGTAAATAACGAGCCCGTTATATTAAACGGGAATAAGTACGTAAAGATCTAAAGTAAAAGAAGGTCCGTCGCGTTATTCGCGAGTACGGGGCTATAGAGCTAGATAATAATAATAATACTTCCGAATTTATATCTCGGGACGTAAAAATTACGTATAGCTTTATAGAAGGCGACTCCGGGAACGACTTAAAGGTAGTTATTTAAACTACCCCGGGATTCCGTTAGGTTCTTATTATTATAATCGAATAAAAGCTAGTAATCGCTTTTATTTCGAAAGCCTAGGCCGCCGCCGTATTAATAGCTCTTAAGGGAACTATCGGCGAGTACCGAGTATTTATTAAACCGTCGTTATATATATTAAGTATTCTTACGGAAGCTCGGGGCGGGAAGGATAATTCTCTTATTATTATTACCGCCGTTACGTTAACGCTTATTCGTTTAACGAAAGCCGGCGGCCTCTTTTTTCTTTTAAGCTACGGATAGCTTAATAATCGCTCGTTTATCGTTAACGATACTATACCGAGTCTAAGGAAGCGCTATCGCGTTAGCGCTACCGCCGTTTTTATTCTTATTCCTAGCTCGGTTTCTTTTTCTATATTCGCGTTTAAAGAATAAGCTTTTAATAAAGATAGCTTTCTTAAATTCGAAACGGTTTCTATCGTTACTTTTATTATTATTCGTTAGTTAACCGAGCTAAGCTTTATTCCTATTACTCGCGTTCTTCGAGAGCTTTTAATACGATCTAGTTCCTAAGGAGCTACCGAATTATCGCTTACGTTTAGAGGAATCGATCGAACTACCCGAGTTAATAATAATATAGCTTCGTTATTTCCCGCCATTACCGAGGAGTACGACCCGCGTAACGATATTTTTTATTATCGGTATATTAATAGCGCTATATAGCATCGTTCGACGGGAAAGTATTTCTAATCTTTAGCTTCTATTAATCGTTACTTACGTTATTCGCGTAGCTACTTTTACGTAGCTTTATAAGTATCCCTTAAAGCTATATAAGGTTTCGTCGAGAGCTAATTAATTATAGTTACCCTCGCGTTATACGTCTTATTTAACGGTTTATCGCCGCTTAAATAACCGACCCTAACTTTAAGGTAATAAATTCCGAGCTTTCTTTATTTTAAATTATTCTTTTAATTATATTATTTTAAACTACCGCTTTCCGCGAAGAAATAAAGGAATTACTTCGTTAGTATTATTACGAATAATAACGTTAGCTTATATTATCGCTTATTACCGAATCGTTACGCGGATAAGCGACTACGGATACTTTCGCCTAAGACGATAGCTCTTTTACTAAACGTAAATAAGTTTTAACTCCGATCCGTTTTCCTCGTAGCTCTCGTATTCGCGGTAATCGCGTCCGTAGTAGGGTTAGTCGATAACGCGCTACCCGTACTCCTCGCCGGTCCGCTCGTTTCCGTTAAAGTATATAAGTTAATATTAAACGAAGAGTTACTTCCGCCTAAAGCTTTATTCCCGTTACTATTAACCCGGATATTACTAGATTAAGCTTCGAATAATTATATACGGTTTAATAATAATAAAACTAATAATACCTTAGCTCCGGTTAGATTAAGTAATCTAAAAAATAAATATAACCTTAAAGTAAGTACTAAAGCCGGTAACTTTAAAGGTCGTTAGGTTTTCGGAAGCTTTAAGAATATTATACTAGCTTTATTACATAAATTAATTCTTTCGTTAAAGGGAGAAGTCTTATTACGCGTAAATTCTTTTTAGATTAATATCCCTACGTCGCTCTTCGAGTAAAGTATACTATTCTAAATTAATTCTTCTTATAGTTAAATTAAAATCCTACGTTACTTTTGCATTATTTAAAAGCTTTAATATCGTTATTTCTCCTTTTATATCTTAAAGGTTAAGTAACGATTTAAAATATTCGAATAATTAACGAGGAAAAGCTTTAGTTAATCCATCCGCCGGTATCTATCCTATAGGTAGATAAAGTACCTCGAAGGAGCCCTTTTATCGCTCTTATCGGAGCTATAAGTATTATATATCTATATAACGGAGCCTTATATTAACTCTTTCCTTATCTTCTACGATTAGTCTAATGGTTTATTAGTTATCGCTATAAATTATTTATAGCTCTTTTAGATCTAAGGTAATATCCCTAAAGAAGCGTTTAAGAGCTATCGTTTCCTTAGCTATATACTTTAATC
>NW_026251359.1:0-15798 GCF_024521655.1 Durotheca rogersii
TATTCCGTATAAGCGCGTCGAGGTTTTATTTACTTATATAATTACTCCTAATAAATTCGTTTATTCCCGATCGCTACCGTTTATACCTTTTATAAGGCCTTCGCGAATTACTTTATACCTAACCTCGATTATACCCTAGGATTACGGGAAATAAGTAATACCGACTTTAACTTTAGTACCGATTAGTTTTATTACTTTACGGACCTCCTTTTTATTCTCGGAATTATTATCGTACTTAATTACTAGGGGTACGCCGTATTATAGGAATATTTACTCCTAAAGGAATTTAACGATCGTCTTAAAATCTATTTTTCTAATGGCTCGGGCTTCGAAAAAGCCGGATAATTCGTTTCGTGCTTCGATTATTACGATAAATCCGTTATTTATTAATATATATTATACGTTTATTACCTAATAAGTAAGAACGTTAACTAGTTCGTTATATAAAACGGGGTCGACTTTTCGGGTATTATTTCCTTTTTAATATTTAGGATACGATTTAATCTCTCGGGCGACGTATTCGAATATATCGCGTTAATAATATAATCTAACTATCCGATCGTAAGTCGAAGTACGTTTCCTATAGCCGAAATCCTCGTAGTAATTCTTAATTATAGCTTTACGTAATTTCTTCTAGTCGATAACTCGTCGTATGCCCTTATACTTCTCGGGCTTCCTTTATAGGATACCTTCCGAAACGACGTATTTAAGCGCTTCCTTCTTAAACCGGGTCTACTACTTTTAATACCCTATTAATCGGTTATCTTTTAATCGGTTAAGTAATTAAAATCGCGTAAGAAACGTTACTATTTTTTACGACTTTACCGATTATTCTTCCGGCGGTTATAACGATAGGGCTTTATCGTTAGATTATTCGACGACGTTAAGTAATACGACTATATTCGCGTATATTATATTAAGCTATATATTAATAAAGTTTTTTATATCGCCTTCTTATTAATCGTCGTCGTTATTACTTAAGCCGTTAGGTTTACGTAAGAAACCGTCCGTAGTAAAGTATCTCTTACCGGGTATATACTAAATATCGAAGCTAAATATCTTAATATAAGCTATTTACTTAATAAGGATAGCGCCCGGGAAGCTAAAGAATCCGTCGTTAAGCTAAGCGATTAATACTTTAGCGTCGGTTTTAAGTATAAAGTAAATACCGTAAAGGTAGTTTCGAAACCGTCGTAAGAACTTAACGACTCCTAGATACTCTCGTTTTATAGCGTCGTAGTTTAACTCCGCCCCTTTTTAAATCCTTAATTCGTATTTCGAAGGTTTAAAGTTACCTTTATCGTTATCCTAATCTAATACGTAGCCTTAACCGTCTTTTAATGCGTCGACTTTTACTTGGATTAATTATTCGATAATATAGTTTAAAATAATTAATACCGATACGTTAATAAGGATAGTTTTAAGCGAATCCATAGTATGTTATTAATCGATACCTTAGATAAAGTATACTTCCTTACGTATTAATATTAGGAAGGGTTTAATAATTATAACGTAATAATCGATTTATATCCTAAAGAAAACCGTAATACCGATAAAAGACCTTACTTTATTTATATTCTTATATAACTTTTACTTTAAGATCTTAATTATTTTCGCTTCCGAGGACTTTCTATCGTTTATACCGTATAAATATCCGACGATTACCGTACTATCTTTATACTAAGTAAACTTAACGGCGCTAGTAGTAGTACCGGTTAATTCGAAGTTTAAAAGGACGGCGTCGATATTCTCTAAGTACTTTAGAATAAAGCGTCGTATTCCCGGAAAAACCTCCTGGTTATCGTATCTCGATACCGGCTCTTTAATACCGACGTCGTCGAAAAAGAACTCGTACTTAATAAGAACTAAATCGTAAAGAATTCGTATAACGGCTCGGAAAAAAGCGGTAATTAAGTTTATCGCGCCCTATAGTAAAGTCGTTATACGTAAAAGGCTAATAAAAGTAGCGAACGTAGTTAAGTTACGGTTCGTTTCCGTTAGCGTTACCTAGTCGTACCTAGAAAAAAAGTCGACGATTATAAGAATTAAATATATAGCGAATTCTTAGGTAAAGAAGTCTTTATCTCGGGATAGGAAGGCGTCGCGAATAATTTAGGCGTTAAGTTTTATCGTAAAATTAATAAGTCGTAAATTATTATCTTTCTTTTCGACTACGAATTACGTATTTCGATAAAGGCCGTAACTCTTTTCTAGGATTTCGTTCTTTAATCGTATACGTAAGACTTCGATTACTCGTTCCTTAAGCGGTACTAAAATAAGGATACCTTTAGCCTATTAAGCGTTATATAATACCGTCCTAATCTTATAGTCGGGATAAACCTTAGGTTAGATTTTCCTAATTTCAGAGAAATCCTAAGCTAGGGCTATCTTTCTTCGGTATAGGATCTTAATAAGTACGTCTTTCTTTTAATCGGTTAATTCCGTATCTAATAAACCTACTTTAATAGCGTTAAGTCTTTCCGTTATTAATCTAATACCTCGGGAGTTACTAGCGAATCTTAATGTAATATTCTCATAAGGTTTATCGCGCTATAATATATCTAATAACTCGTACTTCGACTTAACTTCCTTTATTACTTAATCCTTTTAATCGAGTATTCCTAGCGGTATTTAACCGTTTAACGGTATATTATCTACGGGTTAAACTTTACGCGACTTAGGCTTATATATAATATTAATTAAAAACGTACGTTTAGCTTAGTAAGCTAATTCTAAAATAAGGGCTAGGTTTCGCTTATGTTATTTCGATTCTTACGTCGTATATCAAATTACCTTCGTAACGGCTTTACTAAAGACGTAAAGGAATTCTTCGTCGCTTAATTTAGCGATCGCTTTATCTCCCTTATCTAAACTAAGTTCGAGGGCCGATAAGTCCTTGGTTTCGGAAATAAGTATTGCCTTTATATCGTCGTTATAAAAGCGGATATAATTAATTTTAGCTTAAAAGCTAGCGTCGGTTTCTAGGTACTCGGTTAAAAACGCGTTTTTAGGCTTATATACGCCATTAAAGCGGCCTAGGGTATTAATAGCATTTAGTTTTCCTAATCGCCGAATATAAGGCTTAGTAACGTATCGCTTCTTAAGTTAATAACGAAAGGAATTATTATCCGGGGTAAGCTAAAGTTAACGGTTCCTATGAAAGTACTTCCGTCGAATTCGAGTTTCATACGGAACTAGAAGATAAAGTTTATACTAAGTAATAAAGAATAACTAACGAACCTATCTTTAACGACGTAAATCGGTAAGCGAAAGTAATAATCGGTAAGCTAGATAAAACCGTCGATTATTTCTATATATAGGGTTTTTATAGAGGATCTAAAACCTCGCTATATCGCTTTAGTACCGGTTATAGGAAGACGTTACTTCCTTATATAGCTTTCTACGATTATATTAAACTATATCCTTATATCGATTACCGTAGATACAAAAGCTTCGTTCCCGTTAGGTCTTACGTTAATTACTAGCTTAGAAAAAAGCCGGATATAGTTTTTAATATCCTTTGCGATAATAGAATTTACCGTTATTTTACTCGAAGGGTTAATAAACGAAGCGGTATTTTACGGTACGCTAGGTATTTTAACGCTTTCTTTCCGATTCTTTTATACCTATTCCTTTATAATCTTAATAACCTTAGGCTAACCTTCGTTAATCTTTATAACGCGTATCGTAAGGTACTTTACTACCTATTCCGAAAATCCGGGCATAAATTTAATTAAGTCGTCCTACGAAACCTCGAAACGTTTCTTACTATTCTTATTAATTTTATCTAACTAAAACTCTCTTAGTAACTCGTTAATAATCTTCGCCTTCCTAGCTAGGTCGTTCGTATTCGAAGTAGTATTTTTACCGGCTTTAATCGGTCTACGTTTAAGCTATAACGATAGGACTTTTATATCCTCTTAATCGGGTACTTCTCTTTCGATATATTCGCCGTTAAGACCTTTAGTTCGCTTAACTACGTTAACTTCGACTAAATCCGTCTTAATAATACCCTTATAATAATAAATACCTTCGTTATCGATAAGATCCTTAGTCTAATTATAACCTAAGATCCCCGTTTCGTATAATTCGTAGCTATATTTACGTTCGATTATTTAAATAACGTTAATCTCCGATATAACTCTTAGTATCTCTTCTTGCTTTAATACTACTTCCTCGTTCTTAAAGTATCGTAGGTTAAAGGATATAAGCTTTAGCTTTTCGATTAGGTAGTAATATACTATCCTACGTACTTACTTTAGAGATTCCTTACTTTAATATACGTAAAATAAGATATAATAAGCGATCGGTTCTTCTTTACGCTTAACTTAGGTAATAATCGATCCTAGGATTAACGTTAACTCCGGCTTATCCGGATCTCCGTTCTCGAGGTAATATAATCGCTTACTATTCCTATAGTAGAACCGATTTTAGGTTATATCTATTAATAACGAGTAGCGGCTATAGTTATAAAGCCGATCGAAAGTACTATAAAACTAGCATTCGAATTCCCTATAATTACTTATTTAAGTTAATAAAATCTTATTACGTATACCTCGGTAATTTAATATAATATTACGTTTAGAACCTATTAAGGTTCTCCCGTTAGTTTATAGGTTATAAAGACTTAAGTTCCGAACCGCGTTTATTAGGAATAGGTTTTCCTATTAATATTATTAATCGGCGCCGTACGTATCCTTAAGGCTATAAGAGCTATTCTCCTAACGGTAGTTCTACGAAGTTATTTTTATTTCTAAAGCGTTAAGTCGGTCGTAAAGGGCCTATATACTAACTTCCTAACTAGTATTTAGATAGCCGTAAGAGGGTTTAAGCTACGAGGGAGGCGGTAGTAGAGGTATTTATAAGCTAAGAGTCGTTAATCGTTAAACTATTTACATTATAAGCTTCTCGGGCTCCTCGAAAGTTATCGTCTTTTACTATCGTCGTTCCTCGGCTTAGGTTTTATCGGTAATTTATACTACTATACGACGTTCCGCTTACTTATAAAGCTAGGTATAAAGAATCCGATAGTCGATATTTCCGATCTTATTATAGTTATAATCTTCCGTCTTATAAAACTTTATAATTAAAGATATCCGGAGTTTATCGGTTAGGTATCCTACTTTCTAAGGAAGCTTTCCGTTATCGTTTACGAGCTTAAAAAGACGTTTATAGTTTATAAGATACGTAAAGATCGCCTTAGGATCGTTAATTACGTTACCTCGTTTTAGTTATACGAATTTACGTTTAACGTTAGCTTAGCTTAGTTTATCGGTAATCCTAAAGCGGTACTTTAAGGCTATAACGATAACTCTTTAAATCGTTTAATCCTTCGTAACGTCGTTAATACGTTCCTTAATAATCTTAGTCGTAATTTATTCGCCGATTTTCTTAATCTTATCGTCGTCGCTTATACGGTAGCGGTTAAATAATCGATCTACCCTCTTTAGTTATTAAGTTACGTTATATTCGTTAAACTTAAGCCTAAGGTAATCGGTAGGGTTAAGGAATTTAATAGCTAGTATTACGATAATCGGAGTAGCTATTAGTATATTCTAATTACTAAAGGCCTCGTTATTACTATTTTAAAATAATACTATAGGGATTAGCGGGATAAGTATAAAGCCGCGGTTAAAAGGTAGCTAAGTAGGAGTTTTATCGTCGTCCTTTTTTTCTTCGGACGGATATAAAAGCGGAGAACTAATATCGACTCTTAAGGTCTTTACTAATGGTTTAGCCTTTATTACTTCGGGTCCTAATAGCGATTTATTCCGTTTCCTAGCTATAAATTCCGTTTAATCTAGCGGTACGAGGTATAAAGTAAAAAGGGAGGTAGTAAGAGTCTTATTATCTAACATAGGAATAAAGATAAGATAGTTATTATCTATATCCTAATACTTTTCCTTTGGTATAGGTATGTTACTATTTATTATACTATCCCGATCGATAAGGTCCGGATATTATACGAGCTTCTTTAATCGGCTAACGCCTAATTAAAGTACGATACGTATTTCTTAAACTAATAATTTAACTATTATAAATAAATCGACGATAATTCCTTTTATTAAGGTCTAGAACTCCTAACGTATAACCTTCGTTAAGGTAATACGTATAAGGAATAAATCCCGAGTAAAGAATCGCGTTAGATACGATACCGGTTATAGCCATAGGCCGGTTTCGACCTAACGAAAGCTATTTAATAATATTAACGGTATTACCGCTAGGCGCCGTTTTACGCCTATATTAATACTTCTCGCTATACTAGCTATTAATTAATAATATAAAGCCAGCCTATATATAGGTATACCTATTAACTCGACTTTAATTTCGTTTCCTTAATCCTTTATATTTACGTAGTCTTATTAATATTAATTCCTAGTTCTCTTTAAAACTATCGGTTATTAGTAGCTATTAATTTATTAATTCCTATCTCTACTATTAATATAAATATCTATATTATATCGTATATTATATCGTCGAATCGCTACGCCTAGGTATTGAATAGGAGTAGCGTGGGCACGCTGACGGAGGCACGAAACGGCTACCCAACTGCCAACAACTGGCCCAGTGCCGATCAACTAAGATCGCAGCTGTAAACAGCTGTAATCGGTTGATCGGCCAGCTGAAAACGGCAGCTGGGAAAGGAGACTGGAAAGGCAAAGACGAGGAAGGCTAGAAAGGCATGGCAAGAAACGAGTAAATGGCTGTAGGCTGTGATATCTACAGGTCTAAGTCTGACTGATGAAAATATGAGTGCGCGACCCATATAAATACACATCGAAAAGGCTACGTGGCCTAGATCCACCGCACCACTACAGTATCCTAAAATACCTTTAGCATAATAAGTTATTAGTATTTATATATTTAGTTTATATCGATTAATAGGTTCAGAGGGAAAAAGAAACTATCGTAAGGTCGGTTAAGGTATAATTATTATTAGCCTTTATCCGCCCTTAGTATTAATAAGGAAGCAGCGGGTCGTATAGGTTATCGTAATTTATATTAAGGCGTTCGTACGTCCTCTATATAGTAAGTAAATAATTATAAAGGGACTACCCTAATCGCTATAAGCTCTGTCTACTCGCACGAGATATACTATACTATTAGCGGTTCGAGGGAGCGGTTAATATCGAGGGCTAAGTACTATCCTAGTAGCAGTAATATCGTTATAAAAGTTCCCGGGCTTATACGTACCTCCCTATAGTAAATAAATAACTATAAGGCGGAATACTTTATTTAACGTAAAACGCGGGCTACTTCGCGGGTTAAATGGCGGCGCCGACGGCGATCGGTATCCTCTAAATCCTAATAACGTAATAGAAACTCCGTAGATTAAAGGTTAAGGGGTCGAAAAAAGTCATAAGGTAGTCGCTACTAAGGAGGAGTAAAGCGTACGCGATACTAAAGACCCGGATAGGTTTATTCGAAAGTATACTCTATCGAAGACTATAGTACGTACGATGGTTTAAGATAAATAAAACTAATATCGCTATTTTAATCGAAAGATAAGGAATCCAATGTAGTTATCGTATCTTAGCTATGCCCTTTAGTCGTAAAGATATAATAATCGCTAGCCCGAAGGTATAAGAGGTAAGGAAAAAAAAGAGGCAAAACGTAAAAGTTACTTATTCGGCTATAGCGGTATAACGAAGTAACTTAAGCGCCTATAACTAAAATAAATACACTAATCGGAAAACGACGAATCTAATAACAAAAACGAATCTTTAATTAAGGCAAAGATAATAAAGATAGTAATCTAGCTAGGTAATAAACTAAATAATAAGCATAGCATATCCCGTACTTACGGGAGCTATAGTTACTCTATATAGGCATAAGGCCTATCGTAGCGTGTCACGTAATGCATCAAGAGGATATGTCTTACCGCACCACTACAGTATACTTTTATTTAATGCTAAGTACCTTCGAAATAATATCGCTACTTTTCGAATACGTCGACGATTATTAATAATTCCTTATTATATATTTTATAATTTATTTCCGCTAAGGTAAGTCGTTTTAAGAAAAAGGCTACTAGTTTTAATCTTCCTTTATCGTCCTTTTACGAAAGGATAACCGAAATAATAAAGTCCAAGGCGTCGGCTTTAACGATTAAGACTCGATTAGGGTCGAAATATATAAGTACCGGGGCCTTCGTAAAGGTTTCTTTTAATTCCTAGAAGGCCCTTTTTATTTCGATTTCCTATTTCCATAGCTTACGGTTTCCTTTATTAGCGCTAGTAATTAATCTAACTATGCCTGAAAAGTTACGTATAAATTTACGGTAGAAGTTAACGAACCTAATAAAGCTTTACGAGTCCTTAAGTATAATTAGGATACGCTAGTTAAGAATAGCTTCTATTTTATCCTTAGATATAATAATACCCTTAGGACTTATATTATACCCTAAGAACTTAACTTCTTACGTTCGTTAGGCATATTTTTTTAAGGCTATTACTAAATAGTTTTCCGTAAGCCGTTTTAAGATTTCCTTAATTAATTTATTATATTCCTCTAGCGTATCGGTATAAATTAAAACGTCGTTTAAGTAAGCGATAACCCCTATATTTAAAAGGTCGCGAAAGATATAATTTATTATAGCCTAAAAGGTAACGGAGGCGTTAATTAATCCCATAGGTATAACGGTATACTTATATAGCCTATAGCGCGTACGGAAGGCGGTTTTCTATTCGTCGCCTTCCTTAATTCGTACTATATAAAAGCCCGACTTTAGATTAATTTTAATAAACTATCGCGCTATTTAAAATAAGTTTTATAGTTTATTAATTAACGGAATAAAGAATGGGACGGGTATTATAATTTTATTTAACCCCCGATAATTAGCTACCGGTTTTAATACGCCGGGGTCCTTCTTATTTACGAATATTATAAATACGCCGTATAGGGCTTTAGATTTCCGGATTCTTTCCATTGCTATTATTTTATCGAGCTAGGGTTTTAAGGCTTCTAGCTATCGCTTATTTATAACGTATAAAGGTTCCTACGGGGAAGTAATCCCTAAACGAAGCTCGATAATATAGTCCTATAGTTACCGGTCGGGGAACCGTTATCCCGCTTCCTTAGTTATAATAGGAACGAAGTCGCGAAATTACTCGGGTACTTATAATAAAGCGTCCTTTTCTCGCGTAATTCCTATACGAGTTAGCCGTAAGCGATAGTTCCGGTACTAAAGCGAGTTAAAGTATAATCGTCCTTCCGTAAATAACCCTTAGAGAGAATATTCCTTTATTTATTATTACGGTAGGATAGCGTTAACCTTTTCGTTTAATTTATTAGCTTCTTAAGCGACGTAATAAATATATTTATAGCTACGGAGCTTTATTTCGTTCGTATATTAAAGTCCTCTTAATAAGATCTTAAAGCTATCGAATTTTATTAAAGTTCTTAACTTTAAGCGTTAATTAATAAAAAGGCGTAGCTACTTAACTTTAGCAGCGTTAATTAGGAGTACCTCGCTACCGGTATTTAGAAGGATTCGTAAGGGATATTCTTTTTCCTAATGTTTTATTTATATTATATGAATAGGTCGTTTACCCGATCTCGGTTTACTTAAGTTACGTTAAAGGATTCGTAGTTTTTTCGCTGTTAGTATTACTTTCGTTACTTCCGGCGTTTTAAGCCGCTTTATAGCTATAATCTTTACGTTATTTTTATCGCTCCTTCCTCCCGTTAACGCTTACGGGGAAGCATTTAAAAATTCCGTTCTTCGTCGGAGTCGGATAGTTCTATAATACGAGGAAGGATTTCCTTCTATCGTATAGTAATATTAATTCTAGCTTTTTTATTAAGTAACGGTTCGGGTTTCTTTCTTCTTTTTTTCCTTAATAAGACCTTTTTAAGTAGCGCGGGTAAGTTCCGTCCTTCTAAGTCCTTTTTTACGAAATAAGCTAAGGTTTAATAATTATCCCTTTCATATCGCTAATAGGCTTTCTTATCCTTCTTTCGCTAATCGATTACGGCTTAATTAATTCCAGCTAAAGCTTCCTTATTACTTATCTACCGTAAGTCCTTAACCGGTATAGGTTTCTTATTATCCTTACTTTTACGTTCGCTTACCGGTTAGCTTAAGTAGAAGTAAGTCTCTTTTATAGGTTACTTCTATTACTAATCCGCTTTCGTATACTAAGGAGGAGTAGAGCGTACGCGATGCTAGAGACCCGGATAGGTTTACTCGAAAGTATACTCTATCGAAGACTATAGTACGTACGATAGTCTAGGATAAATAAAACTAGTATCGCTATACTAATCGAAAGGTAAGGAATCCAATATAGTTATCGTATCTTAGCTATACCTTTTGGTCGTAGAGATATAGTAGTCGCTAGCCCGAAGGTATAAAAGGTAAGGAGAGAAAAGAAGCAAAACGCAAAAGTTACTTATTCGGCTATAGCGGTACGACGAAGTAACTTAAGCGCCTATAATTAAAATAAATATATTAATCGGAGAACGACGAATCTAATAATAAAAACGAATCTTTAATTAAGGTAAAAATAATAAAGATAGTAATTTAATTAGGTAATAATCTAAATAATAAGCATGGTATATCCCGTACTTACGGGAGCTATAGTTATTCTATATAGGCATAAGGCTTATCGTAACGTATTACGTAATATATTAAGAGAGTATATCTTACCGTATTACTATAGCTTCCCTAGTTTAATTATACCGTAAGGGATAATTAAACTAAAAAAGGTAGTACGGTATATCCCGATTAATATCTCCTCTTAAAAACTACCGCGAAACTTTATTTTACCGGCTATTATTTAATTATTACGGCCGCGCCTTTAATTTCTCGTCTAATATTATAAGGGAGCCCCTTTATTACTTTACGATTAACTTAGCCCGGTTTACCTTTACCGATCTAACCCGATCGGCGTTCTCCTTCTTTATTTCGGCTACCTTCTTTTTAGTCTCGTCCTAGCCCTCCTAATTAAAGGGATAGCAAGGAAACGGACGCGTCCTAAGGGTTAACTAGGTATCTTTTCTTTACCTATACGGTATAGAGGTTTCCCCCGACTAAAAAGCCTTAATCCTTTCTAGTCCGGGGGAAGGGAAGGGGCGCGTTATAACCTTAACGAGGTTATTATAACGAAGGTTTACGTCCGCCGATACGAAAGAATAAGGGGAATTAGGTACTAAGGCTATAAAGAAACGACGGACTTCGGCTTATGCAATAAACCGAACGAAGGATTTACGGCTAAGGGGCTCGTTAATCGGCGTACTTTAAGCGGACGCTATAACGTTAATAAGGTTAATTCGCTTCTAGTAATTTATAGCTTACCGAAGACGCTTAACGATACCTACCCCTCCTTTTAAAACTCGAACGTTATAAAATTACTTTACTACTTCGGCGTATTTTCTTATAGTATTAAGGAAATCGAGCCCTTTATTGTCTTAAGCCTAACGCGCGACCTCGATCGGTCGTTTAAAGATAAGATACGATAAAATACCGCTTTAAAAACCGTAACTAAAGCTATCTTATTAGTTTATTAACGCGACGTAATAAGTAAATTAAGGGATTATATTAGGCTCGAAATTACCGTCTTCTTATGCTCGCCGTAGCTAGCCGAACGCGTACGCCGCCCGATCGAAGGCGCCGTTCCTAACTATATTAAAGCTAAATAATCTTCGGGGCTTAAGGAGGTATAGTACTACGGCGAAGTAAGCTTAGGAAAACTTTAAGGGGTCGGTAATAATTCGTTCGGGGTTTATTAGATCCGTATAAATCGTAAAAACTAAAACAAAGGTAGGATTATCGAGGAGGTATTAACGGGTTAGGAAGTTAAACGATTCTACCGATCGGTAGCTTATCGTTTAATACGGGTTTACTTCGAAGGCCGCCTTTCTACCTTCGAGGTCGTAATTAGTTATAATATAAAAGGCGCGGATATCTTCGTTAATAAGGTAATCGTAACGAACGACGTAAACGAAAAAGTTAACTAGGGCTACCTTCGTTTATTTCTATAGCTATTAATTCATAATTCGAGGTCGATTAACGGATAGCCGGAGGACTTAAGTTATATTGGATCCTAACTCGATCGGACCTTTTCCCGAATCGTAATTATTTAAAGTATTAAGCTAATATTTCTTTATATTATTTTAGTTATCTTTACTACTATAAATCTCCCGTAGGAGTTCTATTAAATCGGCTAAATCGGTACGACGTACGTCTTTATAAACGGAGGAAAGGGAAAAGGAGGGGGGGATTCCGACGGAGCGGGGGAAAGACATAATAAAAATAAAAAAAAAGAATTAAAGGGAAAAAAGATAATAAATTAAAGGTAAAAATAAGAATTTAAATTAATAATAAGAAAGGCAGGCTAGAAATTAATAAGAATATAATAATTATAAGGGAGGGGTTTTCGAAATAAGATACCTAAAAAGAAAAAAAAGAGGGAGGAAGGGAAACGTATTAACGATATAATTAGATATACCTTTACGACTAACGCTTTAGGAAAGCGCGTTCCCCCGTATACGTATAAAGCTATAATAAAAGACGCGTTAACTTATAACTTCCTACTATATATTCTTAGTAAAGTAATAAATACGTACGTTCGTAAACTCGTAATTAAACGTAAGCTAAGGTAGGTACTATCGAAACTCTTCTAAGTACGGTACTTACGACCTAAGTAACGTATTCGACTCTCTCGTTCTCGTCCGACCTCTCCTCTTATTTCTCGCTATTCTACGGTTCCGATTTACTTCCTTTCTTCCTTTCCCTAGGTCCTCTATCTTCGTTTTAATTCGTTTTTCGATTTTTCTTAATTCTAGATTTATAATTTCGTCGTCTTTATCTTTCTTTCTTTTATATATATATATACGATAAATCCTATTATCTAAAAGTAACTCCTTAAACTAAACCGGACGACCGCCCTTAAGTTATTCGAATAATTTAAGGCTACGGGGATTACCGACGAGGAAATCGTCGGGGCGTTTAAGAAGGCTAAGAAGGATAAGAAAAAAACCGTAACGCATTAACGGGCTAAGTCGATACCGCTACCCGTAAACCTAATAAATAAGTAGCCCGATAAATCCTTTCGCCGGTTATCCTCTACCGAGAAATTCCGAGATATTAATCGGTTAATTCCTAAGCCTTAATAGGTACCGTACGCCTCGTACTTCCGCCTACTAAACCAAAGCCCGAAAGTAATTATCGGCCGGTAGCTCCGGAGCATCAAAGGAATTCGGGTAATAAACTAATAACGCTAAATATATAGCTCTTAATATTAATAAGATCTATTAATCGAAGGCTATATTAATTAATAATAAGATAATTTATAACGTCCGGTTTTATTTTCTAGGTAAGCCGGCGGCCGGCCGATATATCGCATAGGAAATTATAAGTAAGGACTTTTAAGAGGTTATCTACCTCTAGAGCTATGCCATATCCCTCGTTCGTTACGTCTAGTTCTTTTGCCGCCGGACGTTATTTATAGAGATTAATAATAAGGACTCGGTTAACGAATATTTCCGTCGGTTAACGACGGACCTTCGTTACGTTACTAGCCTATTCGTTTAATAATATAAGGTACCTAACGAGGTACCCTATTAATATTACGAACGCCGGCTCGCCTCTTCCGATACCGCTAAGTACGCGGGCATATAACCCTTCTTTTCCTACCGATCGCTAGCCCCCGATCGTATCTTCGGGTACTCCTACGGCGTCTACCTTTTCTTTATTAACGGGATACGTTACGAATTTCGTAACGAGCGGTTTATTTACTTACGGACGAGGATAAATCGTAACCTCCTTTTAATAAAGGATTTAAGCTAGGCCGTATACCCGCTTATAATACGGGTAACGAAGGAGGAATTACTATTTATAATAAACTCGAAGATCGCTACTTTCCGGGGGTCGGGAAGTAAATAAGTTTCTGGTTTTCTTAATAACTAATAAGTAAAGAATAAGGTAAGAGGGTAGAGAGGAAAAAAGAGGTACTAATCGACGGGTATACGTTATTTCTAGCTTATTTTTAAACGCGTATTCCTTTTCTTTCCTTTTTCTTTTACTTTTATTAATATAAATTACTTTCCTTACTTTCCCTTTAAATATTAAAATATACTTATATTAAAATATAATAATTACGTAATACTAGGATATTAATATCCCGGATTCCTAACGATAAACGTAAGGGATAACTTATTTAAGTATAGGAACGCGTTAATCGGCGTTAATAATTTATGGAAACATACTTTCTTTTAAGGTAAAAGATAGGGAAGGACGTATCTATTAGTATTATAATTTAAGGTATTAATTTCGTATATAGGCTACCGGTTTAATAACCATATAAGGATAACTTCTTTCCTCTCCTACTTAGGAAAGCGATTATATATTAAGCTCCTAGGCTCTATTACTCCTCGATCGGTATAGGTAGGTTATTTTAAGGCACTATAGCCTTATTATATTATAGTAAGAGGGTTATTTATTAAATCGGGTCGATCTTCTTAGTCTAGATTTATCGTTAGGTATAATTTCGTATCCTTTAAGCTTTTTATTTAATATTTCTATTATAATTCGTACCTTATCGTTCGAGGCTAACCATTCTTCTTCTTCGTCGTTAATTACTAAGGACATAAGCTCTAGGCCTCCTTTAGCTTAAAGGTCGTTAATAATCGTCGATTCCTAGTCCTTATATTTAATCGGTAGTAGGCGTATAATCCATTCGTCTTCCTCCGGGTTTTCTAGCTCCTAAAACCCGTTAATATCTTAAATAAATTTCCGTAATTTATAACCTAAAACTAGGTATAATAACGTAACTTTATCCGGTTCTTTAAATTTATAACGACTATAGCTTAAATCTTCGGCGATTAGGTACGGTCCTTTTTAATAGTACTTTAGTTTTACGGCTATCGACTTATTTATATATCGTAACGTATCGTATAATAGTACGAGGTCGTCGGCTTTTAGGGGTTCTTTTCGTATCCGGTAAGCGTTCTTTTCGTCCTAGTACTAAGTAACTTCCTTAT
Organism: Durotheca rogersii; assembly: GCF_024521655.1. NCBI lineage: Eukaryota > Fungi > Ascomycota > Sordariomycetes > Xylariales > Xylariaceae > Durotheca > Durotheca rogersii. The sequence continues at coordinate 14,983 of NW_026251359.1, forward strand.
ATTTAGTCGCTAAAACCTTAGCTACGGCTAATATATCTTCCTAGCGTCTCTCGATTAGTTATACGCGTATAACTAAAAGCGATTCTCGGTCCGGGATATTTTTCTAGTTTATAATACGCTAGGTTAGGATAACGGTTTTTATCGGGATAATAACCTTACGCCTATATATTAATTCGTATAACGATATTCCATATAAGCGCGTCGAGGTTTTATTTACTTATATAATTACCCTTAATAGGTTCGTTTATTCCCGATCGCTACCGTTTATACCTTTTATAAGGCCTTCGCGAATTACTTTATACCTAACCTCGATTATACCTTAGGATTACGGGAAGTAGGTAATACCGACTTTAACTCTAGTACCGACTAGCTTTATTACTTTATAGACCTCCTTTTTATTCTCGGAACTACCATTATACTTAATTACTAAGGGTACGCCGTACTATAGAAATATCTACTCCTAAAGAAACTTAGCGATCGTCTTAGAATCTATTTTTCTAATGGCCCGGGCTTCGAAAAAACCGAATAATTCGTTTCGTACTTCGATTATTACGATAAATCCGTTATTTATTAATATATATTATACGTTTATTACTTAATAAGTAAGAACGTTAATTAATTCGTTATATAAAGCGGGATCGACTTTCCGGGTATTATTTCCTTTTTAATATCTAGGATACGATTTAACCTTTCGGGCGACGTATTCGAATATATCGCGTTAGTAGTATAGTTTAATTATCCGATCGTAGGTCGAAATACGTCCCCTATAGCCGAAATCCTCGTAGTAATTCTTAACTATAGCTTTAACGTAGTTTC
>NW_026251360.1:0-15624 GCF_024521655.1 Durotheca rogersii
ATTCTTATTAATCTTATCTAGCTAAAACTTTCTTAGTAATTCGTTAATAGTCTTCGCCCTCTTAGCTAGGTCGTTCGTATTCGAAGTAGCGTTTTTACCGGCTTTAGTCGGTTTACGCTTAGGCTATAACGATAGGACTTCTATATCCTCTTAATCGGGTACTTCTCTTTCGATATATTCGCCGTTAGGACCTCTAGTTCGCTTAACTACGTTAACTTCGATCGGGTCCGTTTTAATAATACCCTTATAATGGTAAATACCTTCGTTATCGATAAAACCCTTAGTCTAATTATAACCTAAGATCCCCGTTTCGTATAATTCGTAGCTATATTTACGTTCGACTATTTAAATAACGTTAATTTCCGATATAACTCTTGGTATCTCTTCCTATTTTAATACTACTTCCTTACTTTTAAAGTATCGTAAGTCGAGGAATATAAGCTTTAGCTTTCCGGCTAAATAGTAATATACTATCTTACGTACTTACTCTAGAGATTCCTTATTTTAATATACGTAAAATAGGATATAATAAGCGATCGGTTTTTCTTTACGCTTAGTTTAGGTAATAATCGATTCTAGGATTAATATTAATTCTAGCTTATCCGGGTTTCCGTTCTAAAGGTAGTATAGTCGCTTATTACTTCTATAATAGAACCGATTCTAGGTTATATTTATTAATAGCGGGTAACGGTTATAATTATAAAATCGATCGAAAGTACCGTAAAACTAGCATTCGAATTCCTTATAGTTATTCGTTTAGGTTAATAAAATCCTATTACGTATGTTTCGGTAGTTTAATATAATACCTCGTCTAGAGCCTATTAAGGTCCTTCCGCTAGTTTATAGGTTATAAAGACTTAAGTTCCGAACCGCGTTTACTAAGAACGGGTTTTCCTATTAATATTACTAATCGGCGCCGTACGTACCCCTAGGGCCATAAGAGCTATTATCCTAACGGTAGTTCTACGAAGTTATCTTTATCTCTAGAGCGTTAAATCGGTCGTAGAGGGCCTATATACTAGCTTTTTAACTAATATTTAGGTAGCCGTAAAAAGGTTTAGGCTACGAGGGAAGCGGTAGTAAAGGCATCTAGAAGTTAGGAGTCGTTAATCGTTAAATTATTTATATTATAGGCTTCTCGGGTTTTTCGAAAGTTACCGTTTTTTATTATCGTCGTTCTTCGGCTTAGGCTTTATCGGTAATTTATATTACTATACGACGTTCCGTTTACTTATAAAGCTAGGTATAAAGAGTCCGGTAATCGATATCTCCGATCTTATTATAGTCGTAGTTTTCCGCCTTATAGAACTTTATAATTAGGGATATCCGGAATTTATCGGTTAGGTATCTTACTTTTTAGGGAAGCTTTCCGTTATCGTTTACGAGCTTAGAAAGGCGTTTATAATTTATAAGATACGTAAAGATCGCCTTAGGATTATTAATTACGTTGCTTCGTTTTAACTATACGAGTTTACGTTTAACGTTAACTTAGCTTAGTTTATCGGTAATCCTAAAACGGTACTTTAAGGCTATAACGATAACTCTCTAGATCGTTTAATCCTTCGTAACGTCGTTAATACGCTTCCTAATGATCTTAGTCGTAATCTATTTACCGATCTCCTTAATCTTATCGTCGTCGCTTATACGGTAGCGGTTAAATAATCGATTTACCCTTTCTAGTTACTAAGTTATATTATATTTATTAAACTTAAGCCTAGGGTAATCGGTAGGGTTAGGAAACCTAATGGCTAGTATTACGATAATCGGGGTAGCTACCGGTATATTCTAGTTACTCGAGGCTCCGTTATTACTATTTTAAGATAATACTATAGGAATTAACGGAATAAGTATAGAGCCGCGGGTAAGGGGTAGCTAAGTAAGAGTTTTATCGTCGTCCTTTTCCTCTTCGGGCGAATATAAGGGCGGAAAGTTAATATCGACTCTTAAGGTCTTTACTAGTAATTTAGTCTTTATTACTTCGGGTCTTAACGGCGATTTACTTCGTTTCCTAGCTACGGATTCCGTCTAGTTTATCGGTACGAGGTATAAAGTAGAAAGAGGGATAGTAAGGGTCTTATTATTTAATATAGGGGTAAAGGTATAATAGCTATTATCTATATCCTAATACTTTTCCTTTAGTATAGGTATATTATTATTTATTATATTATCCCGATCGATAGGATCCGGGTATTATACGAGCTTTTTTAGTCGGTTAACGCCTAACTAAAGTACGATACGTATTTCTTAGACTAATAATTTAACTATTATAAATAAGTCGACGATAATCCCTCTTATTAAGGTCTAGAACTCCTAACGTATAACCTTCGTTAAGGTAATACGTATAAGGGATAGATTCTAAGTAAAGAATCGCGCTAAATACGATACCGGTTATAGCTATAGGCCGGTTTCGATCTAACGGGGATTATTTAATAGTATTAGCGGTATTATCGCTAGGCGCCGTTTTACGCTTATGTTAATACTTCTCGTTATACTAGTTATTAGTTAGTAATATAAGGCTAGCTTATATATAGGTATACCTATTAACTCGACTTTAATTCCGTTTCCTTAATCCTTTATATTTACGTAATCCTATTAATATTAATTCCTAGTTCTTTTTAAAACTATCGGTTATTAATAGTTATTAATCTATTAATTCCTATCTATATTATTAATATAAATATCTATATTATATCGTATACTTTATCGTCGAATCGCTACGCTTAGGTATCCTAAAATACCTTTAGCATAATAAGTTATTAGTATCTATATATTTAATCTATATCGATTAGTAGGTTCCGAAGGAAAAAGAAGCTATCGTAAGGTCGGTTAAGGCATAATTATTATTAGCCTTTATCCGTCCTTAGTATTAATAAAGGAGTAACGGGTCGTATGGGTTATCGTAATTTATATTAGGGCGCTCGTACGTCCTCTACATAGTAGGTAGGTAACTATAAGGGGGCTACCTTAATCGTTAAAAACGCTATCTACTCGCGTAAGATATATTATATTACTAGCGGTTCGAGGAAGCGGTTAATATCGAAGGCTAAGTATTATTCCTAGTAGCGGTAATATTACGACGATAGTTCCCTAGACTTACGGATACCTTCCTATAGGTAGGTAAATAACGATATAAAGGATATCTTAATCGGTATAAACGCGGTTTAGTCGTCGTATTATATCGTAATATCGATAGCTTATTAGCGTTATAAATATTAAGGGCTAGGTAGTATCCTAGCGGCTATAATATCGTAGTAAAGGTTCCCGGGCTTATACGTACCTTCCTATAGTAAATAAATAACCATAAGGCGGGATACTTTATTTAACGTAAAACGCAGGCTACTTTACGGGTTAAATAGCGGCGCCGACGGCGATCGGTATCCTTTAAATCCTAGTAGCGTAATAGAAACTCGGTAAACTAAAGGTTAAGGGGTCGAAAAAGTCATAGGGTAGTCGCTACTAAGGAGGAGCAGAGCGTACGCGATATTAAAGACCCGGATAGATTTACTCGAAAGTATATTTTATCGAAGACTACGGTACGTACGATGATCTAAGATAAATGAAACTAATATCGCTATATTAATCGAGAAATAAGGAATTTAATGTAGTTATCGTATCTTAGCTATGGCCCTTAGTCGTAGAGATATAATAATCGCTAGCCCGAAAGCATAAGAGGTAAGAAAAAAGAAAAGAGGTAAAACGCAAAAGTTACTTATTCGGCTATAGCGGTACGACGAAGTAACTTAAGCGCCTATAACTAAAATAGATATACTAATCGGAGAACGACGAATCTAATAATAAAAACGAATCTTTAATTAAAATAAAGATAGTAAAGATAGTAATCTAACTAGGTAATAAACTAAATAATAAGCATAGCATATCCCGTACTTACAGGTACTATAGTTATTCTATATAGGCATAAGGCCTATCGTAGCGTATTACGTAATACATCAAGAGGGCATGTCTTACCGCACCACTACAATATTAACCGCTTTCCCGAATCGTTAATAATATAGTATATTTCGTACGAATAAATAAAGCTTATAGCGATTAGGGTAGCCTCCTTATAGTTATTTATTTATTATATGGATTAAACGTACGAGCGCTTTAATATAAATTACGATAACTTATACGACCCGCTACTCCCTTATTAATACTAAAGGCGGATAAAGGCTAATAGTAATTATGCCTTAACCGACCTTACGATAATTTCTTTTTCCCTTTAAACCTATTAATCGATATAGATTAAATATATAAATATTAATAATTCATTATGCTAGAGGTATTTTAGGATACTTAGGCGTAGCGATTCGACGATATAGTATACGATATAATATAGATATTTATATTAATAACATAGATAGGATTAATAAACTAATAGCTATTAATAACCGATAGTTTTAAAGAGAACTAGGAATTAATATTAATAAGATTACGTAGATATAAAGGATTAGGGAAATGGAACTAGAGTCGAGCTAATAGGTATACCTATATATAAGCTAGCCTTATATTATTAATTAATAGCTAATATAACGGGAAGTATTAATATAGGCGTAAAACGGCGCTTAACGGTAATACCGCTAATACTATTAAATAACCCCCGTTAGGTCGAAACCGGCCTATAGCTATAACCGGTATCGTATCTAGCGCGATCCTTTACTCGGGATCTATTCCTTATACGTATTACTTTAACGAAGGTTATACGTTAGGAGTTCTAGACCTTAATAAAAGGAATTATCGTCGACTTATTTATAATAATTAAATTATTAGTCTAGGGAATACGTATCGTACTTTAGTTAGGCGTTAGCCGATAAGAAAAGCTCGTATAATACCCGAACCCTATCGATCGGAATAGTATAATAAATAATAATATACCTATATTAAAGGAAAAGTATTAAGATATAGATAATAATTATTATATTTTTACCCTTATATTAAATAATAACACCCTTACTACCCTTCTTTTTACTTTATACCTCGTACCGTTAAACTAAACGGAATCTATAGCTAGGAAACGGAATAAATCGCTATTAAGACCCGAAGTAATAAAGACTAAACTACTAATAAAGACCTTAAGAGTCGATACTAGCTTTCCGCTCTTATATCCGCCCGAAGAGAAGGAGGACGACGATAAAACTCTTATTTAGCTACCCCTTATCCGCGGCTTTATACTTATCCCGCTAATCCTTATGGTATTATCTTAGAATAATAATAACGAGGCCTTTAGTAGTTAAAATATGCCGGTAGCTATTCCGATTATCGTAATGCTAGTTATTAGGTTCCCTAACCCTACCGATTACCCTGGGTTTAAGTTTAATAAATATAATATAACCTAATAGCTAGAAAGGGTAGATCGATTATTTAACCGCTACCGTATAAGCGACGACGATAAAATTAAGGAAATCGGCGAATGAATTACGACTAAGATTATTAGGAAGCGTATTAACGACGTTACGAAGGATTAAACGATCTAAAGAGTTATCGTTATAACCCTAAAGTACCGTTTTAAGATTACCGATGGATTAAGCTAAGCTAACGTTAAACGTAAATTCGTATAGCTAGAACGAGGTAACGTAATTAATAATCCTAAGGCGATTTTTACGTATTTTATAGACTATAAACGCCTTTTTAAGCTCGTAAACGATAACGGAAAGCTTCCCTAGAAAGTAGGATACCTAACCGATAAATTCCGGATATCCCTAATTATAAAGTTCTATAAGACGGGAAATTACGACTATAATAAAATCGGAAATATCGATTACCGGACTCTTTATACCTAGCTTTATAAGTAAGCGGAACGTCGTATAGTAATATAAATTACCGATAAGGTTTAAGCCGAAGAACGATAATAATAAAAAACGGTAACTTTCGAAGAACCCGAGAAGCTTATAATGTAGATAGTTTAACGATTAACGACTCCTAGCCTTTAAATACTTTTACTACCGCCTTCCTCGTAGCCTAGACCTTCTTACGGCTACCTAAGTACTAGTTAAAAAGCTAATATATAGGCCCTTTACGACCGACTTAACGCTTTAGAAATAAAGATAACTTCGTAAAACTATCGTTAGGATAGTAGCTCTTATAATTCTAGGGGTACGTACGGCGCCGATTAATAATATTAATAGGAAAACCCGTTCTTAGTAAACGCGGTTTAGAACTTAAGTCTTTATAACCTATAAATTAACGAAAGGACCTTAGTAAGTTCTAGATATAGTATTATATTAAATTACCGAGGCATACGTAATAGGATTTTATTAACTTAAACGAATAATTATAAGGAATTCGAATATTAATTTTATAGTACTTTCGATCGGCTTTATAACTATAGCCGTTACCCGCTACTAATAGATATAACGTAGAATCGGTTCTACTATAGGAGTAATAAGCGATTATATTACCTCGAGAACGAAGACCCGGATAAGCTAGAGTTAACGCTAATCCTAGGATCGATTATTACTTAAGCTAAGCGTAAAAGAGAACCGATCGCTTATTATATCTTATTTTACGTATATTAAAGTAAGGAATCTCTAGAGTAGGTACGTAGGATAGCATATTATTACCTAGCCGAAAAGCTAAAGCTTATATCCCTTAACCTACGATACTTTAAGAACGAAAAAGCAGTACTAAAGTAGGAAGAGATATTAAAAGCTATATCGGAAATTAACGTTATTTAAATAGTCGAACGTAAATATAGCTACGAATTATACGAAACGAAGATCTTAGGTTATAATTAAACTAAGGATTTTATCGACGACGAAGGTATTTATTATTATAAGGGTATTATTAAAACGGACTTAGTCGAAGTTAACGTAGTTAAGCGAGTTAGAGGTCCTAACGGCGAGTATATCGAAAGAAAAGTACCCGATTAGGAGGATGTAGAAGTTCTATCGTTATAACCTAGGCGTAGACCGACTAAAGCCGATAAAAACGCTACTTCGAATACGAACGACCTAGCTAAGAAGGCGAAGATTATTAACGAATTATTAAAAGAGTTTTAGCTAGATAAGATTAATAAAAATAATAAGAAACGCTTCGAGGTTTCGTAGGACGACTTAATTAAGTTTATATCCGGGTTTTCGGAATAGGTAGTTAAGTACCTTACGATACGCGTTATAAAGATTAACGAAAGTTAGCTTAAGGTTATTAAGATTATAAAGGAATAAGTATAAAAGGATCGGAAAAAAAGCGTTAAGATACTTAGCGTATCGTAAACTACCGCCTCGTTTATTAATCCTTCGAATAAAATAGCGGTAAATTCTATTATCGCGAAAGATATTAAAAACTATATCCGGCTTTTTCTTAAGTTAGTAGTTAACGTAGGACCTAACGGAAACGAAGCTCTCGTATTTACGGTAATCGATATAGAGGCGTAGTTTAATATAATCGTAGAAAGTTATATAAAGAAATAGCGTCTTTTTATAACCGGTATTAAGGCGATATAGCGAGGTTTTAGATCCTCTATAAATACCTTATATATAGGAATAATCGACGGTTTTATTTAGCTTACCGATTATTACCTTCGCTTATCGATTTACGTCGTTAAAAATAGGTTCGTTAGTTACCCCTTATTACTTAGTATGAACTTTATTTTCTAGTTCCGTATGAAACTTAAATTCGACGGAAGTACCTTTATAGGAACCGTTAACTTTAGCTCGGCCCGGATAATAATTCCTTTCGTTATTAATTTAAAAAGCGATACGTTATTAAGCCTTATACTCGGCGATTAGGAAAACTAGATACCATTAATACCCTAGGCCGCTTTAATAACGTATATAAGCCTAAAAACGCGTTCCTAGCCGAGTACTTAGAGACCGACGTTAACCTCTAAGCTAAAATTAATTATACCCGCCTTTATAACGACGATATAAAGGTAATACCTATCTCCGAAGCTAAGGATTCGTCGGCCTTCGAACTTAATTTAAATAAGGGAAATAAAGCGATCGCTAGATTAAGCGACGAAGAATTCCTTTACGTCTTTAGTAAAGCCGTTACGAAGGTAATTCGATATACGACGTAAGAGTCGAAATAATATAGGCGAAACCTAGCCTCTATTTCGGAATTAACTTATTAAGCTAAACGTACGTTTTTAATTAATACTATATGTAAGCTTAAGTCGCGTAAAATTTAACCCGTAAATAACGTACCGTTAAACGGATAGATACCGCTAGGAATATTCGATTAAAAGGATTAAATAATAAGGGAGGTTAAGTCGAAGTACGAGCTACTAGATATATTATAACGCGATAAACCCTATAAGAATATTATACTAAGATTCGTTAGTAACCCCCGAGGTATTAGATTAATAACGGAAAGATTTAACGCTATTAAAGTAGGTTTATTAGATACGGAACTAACCGATTAGGAGAAAGACGTATTAGTTAAGATCCTATACCGAAGAGAAATAGCCCTAGCTTAGGATTTCTTTAAAATCGGGAAAATCCGACCTAAGGTTTACCCCGATTATAAGATTAGGACGGTACTATATAGCGCCTAATAAGCTAAGGATATCCCGATCCTAGTATCCCTTAAGGAACGAATAATCGAAGTCTTACGTATACGATTAAAGAACGAAATCCTAGAAGAAAGTTACGATTCTTATCGAAATACGTAATTCGTAGTCGAGAAGAAAGATAGTAATTTACGACTTATTAATTCTACGATAAAACTTAACGCCTAAACTATTCGCGACGCCTTCCTATCCCGAAATAAAGACTTCTTTACTTAAGAATTCGCTATATATTTAATCCTTATAATCGTCGACTTTTTCTTTAAGGTACGATTAAGTAACGTTAACGAAAACGAACCGTAACCTAACTACGTTCGTTACTTCTATTAGCCTTTTACGTATAATAATTCTATTATAAGGCGCGACGAAACTTAATTACCGCTTTTTTCCGAGCCGTTATACGAATTCTTTACGATTTAATTCCTATTAAATGCGAGCCTTTTTTCGACGACGTTAGTATTAAAGGGCTAGTATCGAGATACGATAACCTAGGAGGCTTTTCCGGAAATACTAACGCTTTATCCTAAAGTATTTAGAGAATATCGACGCCGTTTTCTAAACTTCGAATTAACCGGTACTACTACTAACGCCGTTAAGTCTACTTAGTATAAAGGTAATGCGATAATCGTCGGATATTTATACGGATATAAACGATAGGAAGCCCTCGGAAGCGAAGATAGTTAAGATTTTAAAGTAGAAGTTATATAAGAATATAAACGAAGTAAGGTCTTTTATCGGTATTACGGTTTTCTTTAGAATATAGATCGATTATTACGCTATAGTCGCTTAAATCCCTCCTAGTATTAATACGTAAGGAAGTATACTTTATTTAAGGTATCGATTAATAATATGCTATAAATTTAGCTTAAAATTATTCTTATTAACGTACCGGTATTAATTATTTTAAATTATATTATCGAATAACTAATCCGAGTAAAAGTCGACGTATTAAGAGACGGTTAAAGCTACGTATTAGGTTAGGATAACGATAAAGGTAACTTTAAACCCTCGAGATACGAATTAGGAATCTAGAGAAGGGGCGGAGTTAAATTACGACGCTACGAAACGAAAGTATCTAGGAGTCGTTAAGTCCTTACGACGGTTTCGAAACTACCTTTACGGCATTTACTTCGTACTTAAAACTAACGCTAAAGTATTAATCGCCTAACTTAACGACGGATTCTTTAGTTTCCTAGGCGTTATCCTTACTAAGTAAATAACTTATATTAAGATATTTAGCTTCGATATTTAATATATATCCGGTAAGAGATATTCCGCTACGGACGGTTTCTTACGTAAACCTAGCGGCCTAAGCGACGACGACGACGATTAATAGGAAGGCGATATAAAGGACTTTATTAATATATAGCTTAATATAATATACGCGAATATAGTCGTATTACTTAACGTCGTCGAATAATCTAGCGATAAAGCCCTATCGTTATAACCGCCGGAAGAATAATCGATAAAGTCGTAAGAAATAGTAACGTTTCTTACGCGATTTTAACTTACCTAGCCGATTAAGAAATAATCGATTAATAGGTACTAGAAGCGATAGACCCGGTTTAAGAAGGAAGCGCTTAAATACGTCGTTTCGGAAGGATATCCTATAGAGGAAGCCCGAGAAGTATAAGGACATACGACGAGTTATCGACTAAGAGAAACTACGTAAAGCTATAATTAAGGATTACTACGAGGATTTCGGCTATAGGAGACGTACTTCGACCTACGATCGGATAATTAAATTATATTATTAGCGCGGTATATTCGAATACGTCGCCCGAGAGATTAAATCGTATCTTAAATATTAAAAAGGAAATAATACCCGAAAAGTCGACCCCGCTTTATATAACGAGCTAATTAACGTTCTTACTTATTAGGTAATAAACGTATAATATATATTAATAAATAACGGATTTATCGTAATAATCGAAGTACGAAACGAATTATCCGGTTTTCTCGAAGCCCGAGCCATTAGAAAAATAGATTCTAAGACGATCGCTAAGTTCCTTTAGGAGTAGATATTCCTATAGTACGGCGTACCCTTAGTAATTAAGTATAATAATAGTTCCGAAAATAAAAAGGAGGTCCGTAAAGTAATAAAGTTAGTCGGTATTAAAGTTAAAGTCGGTATTACTTATTTCCCGTAATCTTAAGGTATAGTCGAAGTTAGGTATAAAGTAATTCGCGAAGGCCTTATAAAAGGTATAAACGGTAGCGATCGGAGGTAAACGAACCTATTAAGGGTAATTATATAAGTAAATAAGACCTCGACGCGTTTATACGGAATATCGCTATACGAATTAATATATAAGCGTAAGGCTTATTATCCCGATAGAAACCGTTATCCTAACCTAACGTATTATAAACTAAAAGAATATCCCGGACCGAGAATCGCTTTTAGCTATACGCGTACGATTAATCGAGAAACGCTAGGAAGATATATTAGCCGTAGCTAAGGTTTTAGCGATTAAATATAAGGAAGCTACCCGGTATTAGGACGAAAAGAACGCTTACCGGATACGAAAAGAGCCTCTAAAAGCCGACGACCTCGTATTACTTATACGATACGCTACGATATATAAATAAGTCGATAGCCGTAAAACTAAAGTACTATTAAAAGGAACCGTACTTAATCGCCGAAGATTTAGGCTATAGTCGTTATAAGCTTAAAGAACCGGATAAAGTTACGTTATTATACCGGTTTTAGGCTATAAACTACGGAAATTTATTTAAAATATTAACGGGTTTTAAGAACTAAAGAACCCGGAGGAGGACGAATAGATTATACGCTTATTACCGATTAAATATAAGGACTAGGAATCGACGATTACTAACGATTCCTAAGCTAAAGGAGGCCTAGAGCCTATGCCTTCGGTAATCGACGACGAAGAAGAAGAATGGTTAGCCCCGAACGATAAGGTACGAATTATAATAAAAATATTAAATAGAAAGCTTAAAGGATACGAAGTTATACCTAACGATAAACCCGGATTAAGAAGATCGACCCGACTTAATAAATAACCTTCTTATTATAATACTAATAAGGCTATAATACCTTAAAATAACCTACCTATACCGATCGAAGAATAATAAAGCCTAGGAGCTTAATATATAATCGCTTTCCTAAGTAAGGGAGGAAAGAAGTTATTCCTATATAGTTATTAAACCGGTAGCTTATATACGAAATTAATACCTTAAATTATAATATTAATAGATACGTCCTTCCTTATTTCTTACCTTAAAAGAAAGTATATTTCTATAGATTATTAACGCCGATTAACGCGTTCCTATACTTAAATAATTATCCTTTGCGTTTATCGTTAGGAATCCGGGATATTAATATCCTTAGTATTACGTAATTATTATATTTTAATATAGGTATATTTTAATATTTAAAGGGAAAGTAAGGAAAGTAATTCATATTAATAAAAGCAAAAGAAAAAGAAAAGGAAAGGAAAGGAATACGCGTTTAAAAATAAGCTAGAAGTAACGTATACCCGCCGATTAATACCTTCTTTTCCTTTCTACCCTTTTATCTTATCCTTTATTTATTAGTTATTAAGAAAACTTAAAGACTTACTTTACTTCCCGACCCCCGGAAAGTAGCGATCTTCGAGTTTATTATAAATAATAACTCCTTTCCCGTTACCCGTATTATAAGCGGGTATACGGCCTAGCTTAGATCCTTTACTAAAGGAGGGTTACGATTTATCCTTACCTATAAGTAGGTAAACCGCTCGTCCCGAAATTTATAACGTACTCCGTTAATAAAAAAGAGGTAATACGCCGTAAGAAGTACCCGAAGATACGATCGGGGGCTAAGGATCGGTAGGAAAAGAAGGGCTATATACCTACGTATTAGCGGTATCGGAAGAGCGAGCCGGCGTTCGTAATATTAGTAAGGATACTTCGTTAGGTACTTTATATTATTAAACGAATAAACTAACGACGTAACGAAGGTCCGTCGCTAACCGACGGAAATATTCGCTAACCGGGCCTTTATTATTAATCTCTATAAATAACGTCCGGCGGCGAAAGGATTAAACGTAACGAGCGAGGGATATAGCATAGCTTTAAAGGTAGGTAACCTCCTAAAAGTCCTTACTTATAATCTCCTATGCGATATACCGGCCGGCCGCCGGCCTACCTAGAAAATAAAACCGAACGTTACGAATTATCTTATTATTAATTAATATAACCTTCGATTAATAGATCTTATTAATATTAAGAGCTATATACTTAGCGTTATTAGTTTATTATCCGAATTCCTTCGATAGCTCGGAGCTACCGGCCGATAATTACTTTCGGGCTTTAGTTTAACGGGCGGAAGTACGGGGCGTACGGTACTACTAAGGCTTAGGAATTAGCCGATTAACGTCCCGGAATTCCTCGGTAGAAGGATAAGCGGCGGAAGGATTCGTCGGGCTATTTATTTATTAGGTTTACCGGCGGCGGTATCGACTTAGCCCGTTAATACGTTACGGCCTTTTTCTTATCCTCCTTAGCCTTTTTAAACGCCCCGGTAATCTCTTCGTCGGTAATTCCCGTAGCCTTTAATTACTTCGAATAGCTTAAGGCGGTCGCCCGGTTTAGTTTAAGGAGTTACTTCTAGATAGGTAGGGTTTATTATATATATATATATATAAGAAAGAAAGATAGGAACGACGAAATTATAAATCTAGAATTAAGAAAAATCGAAAAACGAATTAAAACGAAGATAAAGGACCTAAGGAATAAAAGAAAGGAAGTAGATCGGAACCGTAGAATAGCGAGAAATAAGAGGGAAGGTCGGACGAGAACGAGAGAGTCGAATACGTTACTTAGGTCGTAAGTACCGTACTTAGGAGAGTCTCGATAAGTACCTACCTTAGCTTACGTTTAATTACGAGTCTACGAACGTACGTATTTATTACTTTATTAAAAGTATATAATAGAAGCTATAAGCTAACGCGTCTTCTTATTATAGCTTTATACGTACGAGGGGAACGCGCTTTCTTAAAGCGTTAGCCGTAAAGGTATATCTAATTATATCGTTAATACGTCTTCCTTCCTTCCTTCTTTTTCCTCTTTAGGTATCTTATTCCGAAACCCCTCCCTATAATTATTATATTCCTATTAATCTCTAGCCTACCTTTCTTATTATTAATTTAAATTCTTATTTTTACCTTTAACTTTATTATCTTTTCTCTTCCTTTCCTTTAATTCTTTTTTTTATTTTTATTATATCTTTCCCCCGCTCCGCCGGAATCCCCTCTTCCTTCTTCCTTCCTTCCGTTTATAGAGACGTACGTCGCGCCGATTTAGCCGACTTAATTAAACTCCTACGGGAGATTTACGGTAGTAAAGATAACTAAAGTAATATAAGAGAATATTAGCTTAGTACTTCTAGATAATTACGATTCGGGGAAGGGTCGATCGAATTAGGATCCGATATAGCCTAGGCCTTCCGGCTATCCGTTAATCGATCCCGAATTATAAACTAATAGCTATAGGAATAAACGAAGGTAGCCTTAGCTAACTTCTTTCGTATGCCTCGCTCGTTACGACTACCTTACTAACGAAGATATCCGCGCCTTTTATACTATAACTAGCTACGACCTTAAAGGCCGAAAGGCGGCCTTCGAAGTAAACCCGTATTAAACGATAGGCTATCGATCGGTAGGATCGTTTAACTTCTTAACCGTTAATACCTCTTCGATAACCCTACCTTTACTTTAGTTTTTACGATTTATACGGATCTAATAACCCCGAACGAGTTATTACCGATCCCTTAAAGTTCTCCTAAGCCTATTTCGCCGTAGTATTATACCTTCCTAAGCCCCGAAGATTATTTAGCTTTAATATAATTAAGAACGGCGCCTTCGATCGGGCGGCGTACGCGTTCGGCTAACTACGGCGAGGTATAGAAAGACGGTAATCTCGAGCCTTAATATAACCCCTTAGTTTACTTATTACGTCGCGTTAATAAATTAATAAGAATAGCTTTAGTTACGGTTTTTAGAGCGGTATTTTACCGTATCTTATCTTTAAACGACCGATCGAGGTCGCGCGTTAGGCCTAAGAAAATAAGGGCCTCGATTCCTTAATATTATAAAGAATACGCCGAGGTAGTAGAAGTAATTTTATAGCGTTCGAGTTTTAAAGGAAGGGGTTAGTATCGTTAAGCGTTTCCGGTAAGCCGTAAATTATTAGAAGCGAATCGACCTTATTAACGCTATAGCCTCGCGTAAAATACGCCGATCGGCGAGCCCCTTAGCCGTAAATCCTTCGTTCGGTTTATCGCGTAAGCCGAAGTCCGTCGTTCTTTATAGCCTTAATACCTAATCCCCTTTACTTCTTCGTATTAACGGACGTAAACCTTCGCTATAATAACCTCGTTAAGGTTATAACGCGTCCCTTCTTTCCTCCGGACTAGAAAGGAATTAAGGCTTTCTAATCGGGGAGAACCTCTATACCGTATAGTAAAGGGAAGATACCTAATTAACCCTCGGAACGCGCCCGCTTCTCTATTATTCCTTAATTAAGAGGGCTAGAACGAAACTAAGAAAAAGGTAGCCGAAATAAAGAAGGAGAACGCCGATCGGGACTAGATCGGTAAGGTAAACCGGCTAAGTTAGCCGTAAAGTAATAAAAGGGCCTCCTTATAATATTAAACGAGAAGCTAAAAGTACGGACGGTAATAATTAAATAATAACCGGTAGAATAGAAGTTTCGCGGTAGTCTTTAAGGGGAGATATTAATCGGGATATACCGTACTATCCTTTTTAATTTAATTATCCCTTACGGTATAATTAAACTAAGGAGGCTATAGTAATACGGTAAGATATATCCTCTTAATATATTACGTAATACGTTACGATAGGCCTTATACCTATATAAAGTAACCATAGCTCCCGTAAGTACGGGATATACTATACTTATTATTTATTTATTACCTAATTAAATTACTATCTTTATTATTTTTACTTTAATTAAAGATTCGTTTTTAGCCATTAGATTCGTCGTTTCTCCGATTAATATATCTATTTAATTATAAGCGCTTAAGTTACTTCGTCGTACCGCTATAGCCGAATAAGTAACTTTTACGTTTTATCCCTTTTCTTCCTTATCTCTTATCC